>NC_082385.1:904642-942208 GCF_031168955.1 Gadus macrocephalus | reverse complement strand
TCATCTTCATACCGTGAATAAATAATGAATAGTGATCCTGTAATCTGATTGGATGTTCTCGTTCTCGTTTCTCGTTCTCTCTCTCTCCCCCTCTCTCCCTCTCTCCCTCCCTCCCTCCTTCCATCCCTCCCCCCTCCAGGATGATTCTGAAGAGTGACGGGGCTGATTCCGCCGCCCCCGGCGTGCGCCCGCCCCCGCCCCTCCTGACTCTGTCAATCAAATGGACGTGAAGAGCAGAGTGGCTGCCTGGTCGGCCTGGACCAATGAGCAGCAAGAGAGTGAGTGACTCCATCAGGCCCCTCCCCCTTTTATTAACATGGGAAGATTCAATGCATTTTCAGTAGTGGAGTCCAAGTGGGATGGTGAAGGGAACAGTCACATGAGTCAGGACTCATCCTGCGTCTCCTCGGCTATCTCCAGCTCTGAAACCCATTTCAGACTCTCCCCCTCAAGTTTTATCTTCCGAGTCGTTGGCAGCCGTCACCGGTCACAAGCAACGGCTCCAGAGCCCATCAAGCTTCTGTGATAATCTAATCTGTTCCCTCCTGTTTACGGACAGGGAACATGAATCTAACTTATAAAGGCTATTTAAATGGGTCAATCCAGCTCAAAACAATATCATCTACTAATCTGACCAGCAGTGGTTGAATTTGTGTTTTCTTTTGTCTATTTAAAAAATTATTTACCACACAAAAGTTGAACACAAGTAGAGAGAGATAAACATTGAAGGAGTCAAACGGGGACCTTAAATATCACAGCTTACTACGTAAACTACAAAACAGGGCTGTTGTGTAACATGTTGTGTAACTCGTTTGTGCGTTCAGTGCTGACGGACGACCAGGTGAGGCGCTACTCTGGCGAGGACGACCTTCCCGTCGGATGACGGTGTTCCACGTGGACCGGGACGTGGTGAGTGCCCCGCGGTCTGCACCGGCCTGCACCCCAGGCCTCTCACTCCTCCTGAACCCCAACCCTAACCTCTCACTCCTCCTGAACCCCAACCCTAACCTCTCACTCCTCCTGAACCCCAACCCTAACTCTCACTCCTCCTGAACCCCAACCCTAACCTCTCACTCCTCCTGAACCCCAACCCTAACCTCTCACTCCTCCTGAACCCCAACCCTAACCTCTCACTCCTCCTCAACCCCAACCCTAACCTCTCACTCTCCTGAACCCCAACCCTAACCTCTCACTCCTCCTCAAACCTAACCCTAACCTCTCACTCCTCCTGAACCCCAACCCTAACCCTAACCTCTCACTCCTCCTGAACCCCAACCCTAACCTCTCACTCCTCCTGAACCCCAACCCTAACCTCTCACTCCTCCTCAAACCTAACCCTAACCCTCCCTCAACCCCAACCCTAACCCTAACCTCTCACTCCTCCTCAAACCTAACCCTAACCCTCCCTCAACCCCAACCCTAACCCTAACCTCTCACTCCTCCTCAAACCTAACCCTAACCCTCCCTCAACCTAACCCTCGCCCTCACCTTAGGGAACGGCCATCTTGTCTTCCCGATGATGTGGCGGGAAAATATCTCTATATTTTTTTTAATCGTTAAAAATTAAAAACTATTTATTTACATTTATTTTCTTTACATAAAATCTGAAACCTGAAACATTTTGTAAATTCCACATAATGGTTTAGTTATTCAGGTTTGTTGTCTGTTCTACGCCAACTCCATTTATGTATGTTTGCTTTCAGAAGCATCAGTTATTGTTGTTACGGCTGCTAATGTATTGCTGCCTGGGTAGACTTTGATATTCCGAGGTTAATCATTCTATAAAGTCACCTTGTCAGTCACGTTGCCTTGAGTCAATCATCTCTCCAAGTCAAACAGTGGATTAGCGGCCTGATAGGAAATGCTAATGATTGCTACATTTACAGTTGGCGCTTACTTCACATTAAACCACATCCAAAAAAATCCAAATTTTATTTTAATTTTTGCTATTGGTATTGTTAGTAAAAAATAAATAAAATTGAAACATTGCATCTGCTGGTCTGAAACCAACCAAACATATTTACTGGATTTTGTTGTAATTTATCTTTTTGTTTGACAGAAAATCCTGAACCACATCCTGGATGACATTGAGTACTTCGTCACCAAACTGCAGAAAGCCGCCGAGGCGTTTAACGAGCTCTCCAAGAGGAAGAAGAACAAGAAGGGCAAAAAGAAAAGTCCAGGAGGTCAGTTTCTGCTCCACATCTTCACCGTCCTCTTCCTCAGCAGTTGTGACAGTTCTGTGACTTATCCCTTATTCTGAATTATTTTATCATTTAAAATGATATGTCATATGATTTCGATTTTAATCAACAATAACCTTAATCCTAACTCTAATCTCGTGTTCATATTAAACCCTGTGATCCAATAAATTGTAGAGGCCTGCCCATAGAGTGTAAAAAAAAAAAAGTTCTGAGACGATCATGTAGTTTGTCTTTCTAATGTGATGTTCTGAATGTGTCCACCAGAGGGCGTCCTCACTCTACGCTCACGGCCCCCGACCGAGGAGGAGTTCGTTGACTGTTTCCAGAAGTTCAAACACGCGTTCAATCTGCTGGTAAGGGGGTCCGTGGGAAAAATGCCATGTATTTAGCGTACTAACCTAGCGGTTTACAATTTTCAGCACATTTTAACATTTTCTCCCGGTCTACTTCCAATCCACAGGCAAAGTTGAGAGCCCACATCCAGAACCCCAGCTCCGCGGATCTGGTGCACTTCCTGTTCACGCCACTGAGGATGGTACGTCATCACGTTCTTATCGGCAGAACTATTGATTTTGTATTGATAAGGTAACATTTTTTGTTCTTTATCGTGCCCTGGGGAATTCTTACTGTGCAAATGTTTTAGTTTCCTTGTAAAAATGTTTTAGTTTCTATTATTCTTTGTAAAAATCCCAGAAGATATTCAGCCCTCATGGGATGATATTATGGATATTGTGGAGGCGTAGCGGCCAGCTCTGTATCTTGAACCCAACAGGGCTCTTCAATTCATCTTCCTCCTCCTCCTCGTCCTCCTCATCGTCCTCCTCCCCATACCCACAATCCTCCTCGTTCCCCTCTTCGTCTTACTCCTCCTCCTCCTCCACTCCTCCTCCCTTTTTGTCCTCCTCCTCCTCTTCCTCCCTCATCCTCCTCCTCCCCCTCCTCCTCCTCCTCCTTCCCCTCTTCGTCTTAATCCTCCTCCTGCTCCTCCTCCTCCTCCTCCTTCTCCTTCTCCTCCTCCTCCCTCTCCTCCCTTTTCGTCCTCCTCCTCCTCTTCCTCCTCCTCCTCTTCCTCCCTCCTCCTCCTCCTTCCCCTCTTCATATTCTTCCTCCTCCTCCTCCCGCCCCCCCCTCCCCCCCCCCCTCCAGGTGGTGCAGTCCTCGGGGGGCGATCTGGCCCGCAGCGTGGTGGTGCCCCTCCACACCAGAGAGGCCATCGACTTCCTCCACGCCAACGGCACCGTGGACGAGAGGCACCTGTGGGTGACGCTGGGCGACGGCTGGACCAAGTGCAGGTGGGGCCCCCACCAGCACCCTCACGATAAATCGTTATAAAATCATGGTCTCGGTTCAGAACTCTGTGGATTTAATCTATAAATTAATTAGATATATTTTTTATTTTATTTTTTATTAGTTTACAGGTGTGTAGAGTTGGTTCAGTAGTTATAAAAGGGCAGCAATTAAAGACAATCTGCTGCTATATGTACAAAATAAATCATTCAGTTCTTGATACTGCACTTTAATCAGTTATAAAGGGCCATATGAAGCCCAACGTGCTAGAGGTGCCAAAGAACTATTTTCGGTGCTGCCATTTCTTTTTGGGGTTATGGTTCACGTGTTCAATAAAAATGATATTTCGTGAGAATAAGAGCGTGGCTGAGAATCGTGAGATCAATTCTAAGCTAAAGAATCGTGATTCATATTTTCCCTGAATCGTGCCGGCCGACATCACATCATCTCCTTCCCTTCTCTCCTCTGCCTACGGGTCTTTGAGGATTTAGAAAAGCGCTATATAAGACTAGTGTATTATTGTTATATTAGTGATAATAATGGATATAAAAAAAGGCTTTGCTTTGAGAAACAGGAACAGGGTGTGTGAATAATCAGAGAGGTTGTGTGTTGGATCCCTTCATGACGTCTGACACTGTGTGTGTGTGTGTGTGTGTGTGTGTGTGTGTGTGTGTGTGTGTGTGTGTGTCTGACACTGTGTGTGTGTGTGTGTGTGTGTGTGTGTCTGACACTGTGTGTGTGTGTGTGTGTGTGTGTGTGTGTGTGTGTGTGTCTGACACTGTGTGTGTGTGTGTGTGTGTGTGTGTGTCTCACACTGTGTGTGTGTGTGTGTGTGTCTGACACTGTGTGTGTGTGTGTGTGTGTCTCACACTGTGTGTGTGTGTGTCTGTGTGTCTGACACTGTGTGTGTGTGTGTGTGTGTGTGTGTGTGTGTGTGTCTGACACTGTGTGTGTGTGTGTGTGTGTCTGACACTGTGTGTGTGTGTGTGTGTGTGTGTCTCACACTGTGTGTGTGTGTGTGTGTGTGTGTGTCTCACACTGTGTGCGCGTGTGTGTGTGCGTTTGTGTGTGTGTGTGTGTGTGTCTCACACTGTGTGTGTGCGTGTGCGTGTGTGTTCCTACCCCCAGGTTGGAGTGGCCCAAGGAGCAGTACTTCCCCCCCTGCCCCCTGCGGTTCCGCGACGGCTGGGAGCCCCCCGCGCTGCCCCCCCCCACCCCGGGGCCCCTGAGGCACGAGCATCAGGCCTCCGGGGGCCCGCTGGGCGACGCCCTGGGCCACGCCGAGGGCCACAGACACGAGGAGGGGGGCCTTCGCCACGCCCAGGAGGTGAGTGTGTGTTTGGACATCGGTCGCCGTGGAATACGGGTGCTGATGCTGCCGTCGTCGGTACCGTTATTCCCATCGGTCGCCGTGGGATACGGGTGCTGATGCTGCCGTCGTTCGTACCGTTATTCCCATCGGTCGCCGTGGGATACGGGTGTTGATGCTGCCCGTCGTCTGTACCGTTATTCCCATCGGTCGCCGTGGGATACGGGTGCTGATGCTGCCCGTCGTCTGTACCGTTATTCCCATCGGTCGCCGTGGGATACGGGTGCTGATGCTGCCGTCGTCGGTACCGTTATTCCCATCGGTCGCCGTGGGATACGGGTGTTGATGCTGCCGTCGTCGACACCGTTATTCCCATCGGTCGCCGTGGGATACGGGTGCTGATGATGCCATCGTCCGTACTCCCATCGGTTGTTATCAGTCGACCCTGCGGCGGAACGGTAGTTTAGAGTGCTGCCGATTTGAGTATGATTACAGAGTGCAGCAGATTAGATTTAGTCCTTCTACAAGGAATAATAATAGCTATCTCAAAACCATGAAATTACATTTGAAGGCTTTGTTGTTCTCTTGTCTGTTTAGATGAAAATAACATATTTCTTATATGATGGCAGATGGGATTAAACATTAATGCATGGTTGGGGTTAGCAGAGTGTCACATGCCCTTTAGTGTTGAGGACAGCATGAGACTCAACATATGCAAACAACAAATATATATATTCCCCTTCAGCTAGAAGTGAACAATAAACCAAACAAACGTGTACAAAGAAGAAACCCATTCAGTTGAAATTTCTTCAACGCCGCATCCGCACTCTCATCGTGCTGTACAACCACCAGCATTTTAAAAGTCTTATTCCAGTTTGTTTCTGTTTTTCCCGGTTGGCTGTAATCAAACCCACGCGTGCCTTTCTGTTCTCCCCCCAGCCGTCGATGATGCCGGCCGTCCCGTCGGGCGACAGGTACAGTCTGGCCAGCGCCTCGTGCGACCGTTCTCAGCCGCTGGACCAGGACATGGCCCTGGCCGCCTTCCAGCAGGCCGTCAGCCGTCACGTCGATCGGTAACCCCTGACCTCTGCCCCCACCGCCACCACCACCTCTGGGGGCAGAGGGGACACCGAGCCCTGGAGAACTGTCCCTGGTCGCTTGTGTTCTAACCCTCGCCGATCGTTCTCTTCCACGCCTCCTTTCAGAGCGCGACGGATTCGAGGCAAACTCATTTACATTTCAGGGATTTTGCATGACATGAACCTGTTTGTAATTATGCTCGCATCCACACACCGACGGCGGCGTCAGCCACGCAGGGCGACAGCCGGCTCGTCAGGAGCAGTCAGGGTGAGGCGCCTCGCTCAGGGACACCTAGACGCTCAGCTAGGAGGAGCCGGGGATTGAACTAGCAACCTTCAGCTACTAGTCAACCGGCTCTACATCCGGAGCTACTGCCGCCCTCGTCTCGTGTTTCTGACTATTACTACTCTCTTGGGTGGGGGTTTGTCTCTTGTGCATTTCCCTTCATTGATGTCGGGCTCTTCTGTTAGACTGCTGATGTCTTGGTGTGTTTTTCTATTCTGTGGCACGTTTTTTATTAATTTTTGCGCTGCGCACTAATCGCTTCGTTCTGCTTGCGCTGTCGCTTCCGCGGATAATTCCTCCGTCTGTGTTCGCCGACTTCTTCCTTCCCTTTCTGTCACACGAATTCCAGCAGGAAAAAAACACAGACTTTGCTCCACTTTCATTCACTCTGAACTAAAGCAGGGACATTTCTCCACGGTGTCCATGATTGGCAAATTCCCTTTTTATTTAGTACTAGTTCATTCCTGTATAACATCACCGTCCAAACCCCATGTACCTATTCAAGTCCATGCTTCAGAGCCATTGTAGTATTATTAGAAGAATATGTTGTTGTATCTGTTTATAATAATATGTTTTGCATTATAAATTAATGACTTGTACGTGTTACCAGTAGTCTGATAAAGCTCAGAGTTGGCTTGTGATCTCGGAAATGTTTTTCCTCACCTCCTCCAGCATCGGCCAGCCAAAAATCTTTGCCAAATCTAAATATGACTTTGTGGCAAGAAACAACACGGAGCTGTCTGTGCTGAAGGACGAGGTTGTGGAGGTATGATGGTTTATTTTTATTACTTTCTCTTTCGCTAAGCAGCCTTTTATGGTCCGTTAATTAAAATGATCTCTCCTACCGATAGCTGCTAGCTTTGTAGCGAGTGGCGACTTTGGTATTCTACGTATAACGCAACATTGCTATTTTGTTTTGCTTTACTACGCAGTTGTCGCTTGCCTTGTCCGAAGAATTTCACCGCCTAGTATGACCCTGTGCTGCACTGTACATTTGACAAATAAAACACGGTGACGTTTAAAGTGAACCCTAGGAGCTGTGACTGAGAAGTAGCCCTACTGGAGGCTGTCGGTGAACGCCTCACCCTCTTAACCGAAAACGACACATTAAGAATCCCCAAATGTGTGTTCCTGAGGTTCTGGACGACAAGAAGCAGTGGTGGAAGGTACGCAACGGCTGTGGGGCCGCCGGCTACGTGCCAAACAACATCCTGGAGACCACCAGGGCGGTGGACATCAACGGCAGAGGAGAGCCCATCTACAGCCACACTATACAGGTAGAGTGAAGCCCCGCCCCCACACTATACAGGTAGAGTGAAGCCCCGCCCCCACACTATACAGGTAGAGTGAAGCCCCGCCCCCATCTACAGCCACACTATACAGGTAGAGTGAAGCCCCGCCCCCACACTATACAGGTAGAGTGAGGCCCCACCCCCATCTACAGCCACACTATACAGGTAGAGTGAAGCCCCGCCCCCACACTATACAGGTAGAGTGAAGCCCCGCCCCCATCTACAGCCACACTATACAGGTAGAGTGAAGCCCCGCCCCCACACTATACAGGTAGAGTGAAGCTCCGCCCCATCTACAGCCACACTATACAGGTAGAGTGAAGCCCCGCCCCCATCTACAGCCACACTATACAGGTAGAGTGAAGCCCCGCCCCCATCTACAGCCATACTTTACAGGTAGAGTGAAGCCCCGCCCCCATCTACAGCCACACTATACAGGTAGAGTGAAGCCCCGCCCCCATCTACAGCCACACTATGCAGGTAGAGTGAAGCCCCGCCCCCACACTATACAGGTAGAGTGAAGCCCCGCCCCCATCTACAGCCACACTATACAGGTAGAGTGAAGCCCCGCCCCCATACTATACAGGTAGAGTGAAGCCCCGCCCCATCTACAGCCACACTATACAGGTAGAGTGAAGCCCCGCCCCCATCTACAGCCACACTATACAGGTAGAGTGAAGCCCCGCCCCCATACTATACAGGTAGAGTGAAGCCCCGCCCCCACACTATACAGGTAGAGTGAAGTTACCCAGCCAGCCCTACATGACTCATCATTCCAACATTCATTGTGTTCCGACGTTTCATGATTCCTGTGCCCTGTGTTCATCTTCCTCTGCGTGACATTGAAGCTTATGATGCCAAAGAAGGAGTTTGAGTTGTTTAAGGTAGGGCGAGTGGCTCCGTGTGAACCGCTCCTCTCTCTAGTGTGGCTTCTCCTCTCCAGGTGACTCCCCACGCTGAGCCTCCTCTTCTGTGTGGTTTGCTGTGCTGCTCCTCCACCTAGTCTTCGTAGGATTAAACCCTTTTAGGCTCAGTTTGGTGTTAGCATCCCCTTGTTAAAGGTCCCATATTATGCCACCAGGTGTGAGTGGGATTAGCCCTTCCAAGCCATTTGGAAATATTGCCTCTTCTGACTTCGCAAGTGGGCGGGACGGACAGATGAGCAACGTTTGCTACAGTCCACTGGGTAGGCTGGTAGACTGATCTATCCAGCGCACATCTAGGTGGACACGCCCACTTGTGATGTCAGAAGAGGCAGATTTTCAAAATGTCTTGTAGCGGCTAATCCCACTCACACCCGGGGGGATAATATGGGGGCTTTAAGACCCATTACCAATAACAGCGTTTGATGGATGATAGACGGTGGTGTTAGGCTGGACGGTGTGTAGACACACCAACACTGTTTAGTTTCCTTCATAGTCCGCCGAGCCTCGTGACCAAAGTAAACTGAACCCAACCCTCGATTGTTGCCATGTTTGTAATCTTCTCCCCTCTCGCCCCCAACCCCCCCCCCCCCCCCCCCCCCCCCCCGGACGCCAGCAATTACTGGGCGAGCTGAACGAGGTAAACAAGCCACGCCTCCTCTTCCCAACGCCGCTCAGATCTCAGGAGGGGGGGGGGGGGGGGGATGAGAAACAAACCGTGGAATGGGATAAGTGGGTAGCGAGCGCACCGGGTGTGGGATGACGGCCCAGGGATGGTCTGCGGATCGACAGTCACGTTGTTTTGGCCCTTCAGAAAGCAGCTGCAGTAGCACGCCTTTCACCAGAGGAGGCGCTGTGACTGAGGGTTAATCTGGGTTGTCCTCTAAAGGCGAGGTCGTTCCGAAGGGGAACTTGCGTACTATTCACTCGACTGCCGGGCCTTTAGCGGCCTTTACACCAGGGGCCTGACTGTGGCATCAGGGCTCGAATCCTGGAGCTTAGAGGCAGCTGGGGCGGAGTTGAACTGGGAACAAATCCCAGGAGTACCTTTTGATTCGAACCCCCCCCTAACCACTGCACCCCTCATGTGAACCATGTGACCCCCCCCCCCCCCCCCCCCGTGCCTCCGCAGAAGCAGACCACCAAGGCGGACCTCGGCCCGGCCAAACCCGGCGGGGCGATGCCCATGCCGCCGGCCCCTGCGCCCCCTCCCCCGGCACCGGCCCCGGCCCCCTACCGGCTGCCCACGCCCCCCCTGCCCCCGCCGACCGAGCCCCCCAGGCCGGAGACCTCCGCCTCGACCACCAACGGCGGCGGCGGCGGCGTGCGTGAGGTGGGCCAGCAGGACAGCGACACCGGGAGCGTCGCCATGAGGGAACGCCAGCGCCACCCGCCGGCCAGCCGTGAGTCCCCCCCCCCCCGCTGGGTCGCCAGAGCGGTGTTAGTTCACCGCCGCACCCTAACCTAGCCCACCATTGTCCTACCGTGTCCTTCTGGGGGTCCCTGGGAGAATGATTGTAGCAGTGGAGTTCTGCATCGCTTGATGTGTTTCAGAAATTGATTTATTTATAGAGTTTATCGAGATTTATTGGATGTCAGCCTCACATTTGGTGGCTGCCTGTGGTTGGTTGTTGTGAATGTGTTGAATGTAAGAATGACAAGATGCTCCTATTGGTTAGAACCAATCAGACACTGAACCAATCAGACACTGAACCAACAAGAACCAATCAGACACTGAACCAACAAGAACCAATCAGACACTGAACCAATCAGACACTGAACCAACAAGAACCAATCAGACACTGAACCAATCAGACACTGAACCAACAAGAACCAATCAGACACTGAACCAATCAGAACCAATCAGACACTGAACCAATCAGACACTGAACCAATCAGAACCAATCAGACACTGAACCAACAAGAACCAATCAGACACTGAACCAATCAGACACTGAACCAACAAGAACCAATCAGACACTGAACCAATCAGACACTGAACCAATCAGACACTGAACCAACAAGAACCAATCAGACACTGAACCAATCAGAACCAATCAGACACTGAACCAATCAGACACTGAACCAATCAGAACCAATCAGACACTGAACCAACAAGAACCAATCAGACACTGAACCAATCAGACACTGAACCAACAAGAACCAATCAGACACTGAACCAATCAGAACCAATCAGACACTGAACCAATCAGACACTGAACCAATCAGAACCAATCAGACACTGAACCAACAAGAACCAATCAGACACTGAACCAATCAGAACCAATCAGACACTGAACCAATCAGACACTGAACCAACAAGAACCAATCAGACACTGAACCAATCAGACACTGAACTAACAAGAACCAATCAGACACTGAACCAATCAGACACTGAACCAATCAGACACTGAACCAACAAGAACCAATCAGACACTGAACCAATCAGAACCAATCAGACACTGAACCAATCAGACACTTCCACCGTCTACCCAACGGGAGCATCTTTACCATCCGACTAAACGAATGAAAACCTCAAACACAACGATTCCTCTGCGTTGATCCTAACAAACGGCCAATCACGCGCCCTGACCCCTAACAAACGGCCAATCACGCGCCCTGACCCCTAACAAACGGCCAATCACGCGCCTCGACCCCGCAGGAAGGAAATCCAACATGGAGGAGGTGCAGGACGAGCTGATGCACCGGCTAACGCTCGGCCGCAGCACCCAGAAGAAGTTCCCGCCACCGGCCCGCGGCGCCACCGGGAACGCCGTTAACATCACGTACGACTCTGCGCCCGACGAGGTCCGCGCCTGGCTGGAGCTCAAGGGGTTCAGCACTGTGTAAGTTCAGCTGCTAGGAGAGAGGAGGCTAGGAGAGGAGGAGGCTAGGGAGCTAGAGAGGAGGCTAGGGAGGAAGAGAGGAGGCTAGGGAGGAGGCTAGGAGGGAGTAGAGGGGAGGCTAGGGAGGAGGCTAGGAGAGGAGGCTAGGGAGCTAGGGAGGAGGCTAGGAGAGGAGGCTAGGGAGCTAGTGAGGAGGCTAGGGAGGGAGTAGAGGGGAGGCTAGGGAGGACGTTTCCATCACCAATCCTTGATTCTTCTTCTCTTGCTAAAACGCTGCTTATTTTATTCATTTTATTTTAATTCGTTTTTCTAGTGCAACATGGTATTAAATCCCCATCGTTTTTTATATTTATCTTTTTTCTATTTAATTAAAATTTTATTTTATACATATAAGACTAATGACCTTTTTGCTAGTAGCGCCCTTACTGCCGAGCTGACCTGGGCTTCTCATTGTGACCCTCCACCCTGTTGTTTAGCTCCACACGACAATAACAAAAGTGAAAGTGAAAGTGATCTCTGGCTCCTCCCCCTTTCAGGACCATCAACAGCCTGGGCGTGCTGACCGGGGCGCAGCTCTTCTCCCTGAACAAGGAGGAGCTGAAGACGGTGTGTCCGGACGACGGGGGCCGCGTCTTCAGCCAGGTGACGGTGCAGAAGGCCGCCCTCGAGGTGGGTCCCTGAACGTCACCGGGGGGGGGGGGGGGCGGGGGTCCGGGTCCCTGAACGGCACCGGGGAGGGGGGGGGGGGGGGGTCCGGGTCCCTGAACGGCACCCGGGGAGGGGGGGGGGGGGGGGTCCGGGTCCCTGAACGGCACCCGGGGGGGGGGGGTCCGGGTCCCTGAACGGCACCCGGGGAGGGGGGGGGGGGGGGTCCGGGTCCCTGAACGGCACCCAGGGAGGGGGGGGGGGGGGGTCCGGGTCCCTGAACGGCACCCGGGGGGGGGGGTCCGGGTCCCTGAACGGCACCGGGGGGGGGGGGGTCCGGGTCCCTGAACGGCACCGGGGGGGGGGGGGTCCGGGTTCCGGGTCCCGGGTCCCTGAACGGCACCAGGGGGGGGGGGGGGGTCCGGGTCCCTGAACGGCACCGGGGGGGGGGGGGGGTCCGGGTCCCTGAACGGCACCGGGGGGGGGGTCCCTGAACGGCCCCGATGAGATGACCAACGGGGTCATCGTAGACGTACTGTGATTGTTGTCGTTGATTCGTTGTTGTGTTGTGCTGTAATTGTCGGACCATGGATTGTGATATATGTTCACTTTTAACTTGTTCGTTTTGTTTTACGACAGATTTTTTTCTTCAGACAGATTACTTTCATTTCTAAATCTTTTAATTTCATCTGCTATTTCCCCGACTGATATTTTCTCCCCGGGTACTTCAGTGTAAAGCTGTGGCATGCTCTTTACGAACGCTGCAAACGGCGGTAGTTGTTGATTGGCGTAACGGCCGGTGGGGCGACTGCGGTGTTGTGTTGCCGTGCCAACCCCCAACTCTGGCAAGGTCTGGTGTGTGGTGTCTATCTCCCACTGCAGGTTTTCTTCTGACCCTTCCTCGATCTTCCGAATCTCTAACCACAAATTCATTAAAGGTATTGAAAGAAGCGTGTATGAAAGATTGGATGAGCTACGGGCTAGCAAACCAGTTAGCCAGTTAGCCGGAGAACTTTTTGAAGAGTTACTTTTTTTTTCTTCGCTAACGTGGCCCGAATCTAGTCTACAATAATAGACTGCCACGCTCACTGCAAAGTATCTTTCAAAATGGTTTCCTAGTCTGGCTAACTGGTTGACAGCCCCGAAACCCCATCTTAAGTATATCAGCAGTACATTAGCATTAGCATGTACGTTAGCCCCTGTACACAGCCCCGCCCCCCCCCCCCCCCGTCCTCAGAACACCTGTTCCCAGAATGCAACAGTTCGCCTCATCCTTAATGCTCCCTACCTTCACCTCCCAGTCCCCACCCCAGTACAGAACCCCACCCTGTAGACGTAGAACATACTAGATGCTCTGCCTGGCTGAGCTGAGCTGAGCTTGGAGACGGAGGGAAAAGCAACTCCACCTCGTCCGTCTGTCTGTCTGAGCTACGTTGTACCTGTCTCTCATTTACCAAACCGCTGTCACCGTAGAAACATCCATTCAAACAGGCATGGCGGGATTGTCCCATCAGGAAAAAAAAGCAGGGACGAATGTGTGTTTTTTTCCATATGAGATGTGCACACGACACATCTCATATGGACTACTGATTTAAATTGTAGTTCAAATATGGGCAACAAAACTACAACAACAAGTCAAGCTACATTCACTGAGCAGACTTACCACACTTACCTGCTACACCCGACCCATATGGTGCGGATGGCTAGGAGGGCAAAGGCGCTTCGCTACGTGGCTTGACCCTGCGTCAGCAGTCCTGAAAGACCAGAGGATTATCTCATGTGGAGGCTGCTGGAGGCCTGTTCAGCCTCTGTGAGCTGGCTCAGCCTCTGAGGCCTGTTCAGCCTCTGTGAGCTGGCTCAGCCTCTGTGAGACTGTTCAGCCTCTGTGAGCTGGCTCAGCCTCTGAGGCCTGTTCAGCCTCTGTGAGCTGGCTCAGCCTCTGTGAGACTGTTCAGCCTCTGTGAGCTGGCTCAGCCTCTGTGAGCTGGCTCAGCCTCTGAGGCCTGTTCAGCCTCTGTGAGCTGGCTCAGCCTCTGTGAGACTGTTCAGTCCCCGAGACGCTCCTCTGAGATTTCCCCAGCTTTACACACACCTGCTCTCCCTCTGATCTGAGTCCTCTCCCTCTCTCGGTCTCATGCTCTGTCCTCCATCTCTGCCCTCTCTTTATTTTTTGATTGAATTCTCGTTTGACTAACTTTCTGTTATTGTTCCCTCCCCCCGACTGTCTCTGTCTCTCTGTCTCTCTGTCTCTGTCTCTGTCTCTGTCTCTGTCTCTGTCTCTCTCTCTCTCTCTCTCTCTCTGTCTCTCTCTCTCTGTCTCTGTCTCTGTCTCTCTCTCCCTGTCTCTCTGTCTCTGTCTCTGTCTCTGTCTCTCTCTCCCTGTCTCTCTCTCCCTGTCTCTCTGTCTCTCTCTCCAGAGGAGCTCAGGCTCTGAGCTTCAGGAGATCATGAGGAGGAGGCAGGAGAAGCTGGCGGCCAACACCAGTGACTCGGGGGTGGAGTCATTTGACGAGGGCACCGCCCACTGAGAGCCCACCTGGGGGGGGGGGGGGGGTCGTCCACCATGACGACAGAGAATATTTATTTTAAAAAAGAAACGACTAATCATCCTGAAACAGAACGGACGCGCGGGGTGGGGGGGGGGGGTTAGTGGGAGAAAGTGATCGCCATGCCAACCGTCCGCTCACCGTCTTGTCGTTCCCAGGCCGCCGCCGACCGCGAGGAGTTTGTGGCGATAATTCGTCGCCGGCACGAACTTCTGGGCTCTCCGCCGTGAGGCCGAACCCGTCGCCCAACGGCCGACGTTTCGGAACTCTGAATACGAACTGCGTCCCTCGTGGACAGTGAGCACACACACACACACACAAACACACACACCGAACACACACACACACACACACACACACTGAACACACACACACACAGCAGGAGGGAGGGTTCGGAGGCGCCTGAACGTGGCGTAAGGAAACCTTTGGAGTCTGGCGGTGCTTCGGGTTCCTCTGAGGTTCTCTCGTTATCGAAGGGGTTCCGGAACAACGTTCGTGTTCTGCGGAGGCTGCAACGAGGCCATGGGACAAAAGTGGTCTGTTGAACTCTAGTTAAACCCTCCTCAGTGTTGAGTCCGTTGTGTTGAATGAAGCGTTGTCATCAAACCCAGGGGGCGGCGCCTTACACAGGTTTTGCAATTCATGTTTCGGATTGGCTCACAGTGCTGTCAGGTGATGACATTTGCCGAGTGACAGTTTCACCTGATGGCGATTCCTCTGTTTAGTTCCACAGTTTATATATATATATATACATATAAAACAATTGTAAGAATGAAAAAGTAGACACTGATGGTTGATTGGTAAATTTATTTGTATATATTTTCATATTTGATAATTTATATAATTCTTCCATAATTTATGTCGATAAGAATAAGTGAATCTAAATAAAAGTGATACAAATGCTAAATAGTTAGTTATGATTATAACTTTCCATGAATGTAGTAACAATAAGTATCGTTTAGATTATTTTTCTTAACTCAATATTGACTAGTAAAAAAGTGTCAGTTTGGAATGTAATGGATGGTCTCATACAACACAAGGTTGAACTGATTAGATTGCCATGATGTATGTACTTCTGAACTGTATCTAAACAAATTATCTGTATGTATTATATATGCTGCTGCATTTAGGGAAGATGCTTTTAGCGTAAACTCTATTCCAAGCCTTCTGTTCAAGCACATACACACAAATATACACAGACACACTCACAGGGCTTACGTTTTCTTATTTTTATCTTCCCACGGATGTTTTGCTAAAATCAGCAGTTTGCAGCAAACTGCACATTGTTCATTTTACATTCATTTAACAGCGAAAGTATCCAAGTAACATGGGACTATCGCGAATATCAGGTACATTCTCGGCATCAAAACAAATGCGCTGACTCAACACGATTTGTAGGGGATTACACACAGTGGAGATTGTGTTCGACTTTCTACACTTTCTTTTTTTATTTCAAAACGTCATTGTCCCACAGCTGTTATCGCATCTCTTTGCGACTGTAGTCCTTGTGACTGTACACGTTTCACGGGTTGTTTCGTTCCAAACATACACGGAATACAGCAACGTAAAACCCTGATTGTCTTTGTACATTCACAGCTTTTTTTACACGAGCAAAGACTGCCCAGCCGACAGAAAGGATGTCGCTATTCCACTTTTAACACTTGCATGAAAGGGCCTAGTGTGGAAAGTGGATGCTTAAACAAAGAGACTGACCAACAAATGTAATTTGAAATGCTGAATGTTGCCCACTCGCTTGTAGGCTCTCTTACAGCGGTTCTGTCCTGGTCAGGTCTGAGTGTTAAGGGAAACCGGTAGCCTGGCTGTAGTAAGACGATGGGAGGATGAATTAGTAGAAAGTCTACACTCCCATGACGGACTGTTGTATGAAGCTTATGAATAGTGGTCTCCCGAATGTATGGCCAATCGCTATAGCTGCTATGAAGGTGTAACGTTTTGTAGGAGTTACTTTATAGATCATTGTCCTTTGATACTCAAATGGTATCTTCTCGGTGTCAATCAAAGAAATTATTTATTGAAATGAATAAATAAGGTAGTGCACTGTAAAATCGCAATTGTATGTGTATAGTTTTCATGGTGCCTTTTTTCATAAAAATCTGCAATTTCTGCAATAAATGCAACAGAAACAACCTGGATCCAGTTCACGTTCCTTGACCCTACAAGCAGTGGCGGTTCTACGTCCAGTTACGCCCCGGGCAAGACTATCTTCAGGGGGGGGGGGGGGGGGGGGTTGTATCGTGAACCTACGAGAAGGGTCCAGCTGCAGGCTTGGGCGTTTCTGTCATGACACAAGAACGCCCTTTAGGCGTTCCTGGTAGCGTTTCATCGACCAATCACGAGGTGTTTCGAAAGGCATACTGGGTTTCGCAAGGCAAACTGCGAAGCACAGTCGCAAGGCATACTATGCTTTCCTTCCTTAATGGCAATTTTACCTCTCATTAGATTTAGCAATCATGGAGCCCCCACTTGGCTAACGTTAGTTCTATGCTACCCGTACTTGAAACTGCTGTTTGAGAAAATCTAACTAGCGTATGTTTCGGATGTTGACAGCCGTGCGAAGAATAAGGGGTTCGGTGTTGACAGTGAAAGTTAGGCCGGTTTATAGCAGACTTTCCGTTTTCGGTTATTACCGGTCAATGACCGGAAAAAAATGAGGAGGACCGACAATTCTAAATGTCCCAGGTCAGAAAGACCAGTGGCGACTAGTGGTCATTAGGGGCAAGTCGCTACTCTCACAAGAAAAAAAGAAAAGAAAATGAAAAAGAAAAAAAAGGAAATATATAAAAAATAGAACATATATATTTTTTTATATATATATTAAAAAAAAAAAATCTACCCAGAAAGTACTATAAGTAATAAGTTTGGCGCTTTTATTAAATTTTAAGTCGACCCTGGCTTGCATCTTCCGGCTGAGTTCGTCTGGAGGGGCGAGAGGGGCTCTACCCCCACCAGCCCAATGCAAGAGGGGCTCTAGTCCCACCAGCCCAATGCAAGAGGGGCTCCGGCCCCACCAGCCCAATGCAAGAGGGGCTCCGGCCCCACCAGCCCAATGCAAGAGGGGCTCCGGCCCCACCAGCCCAATGCAAGAGGGGCTCCGGCCCCACCAGCCCAATGCAAGAGGGGCTCCGGCCCCACCAGCCCAATGCAAGAGGGGCTCTGGCCCCACCAGCCCAATGCAAGAGGGGCTCTAGCCCCACCAGCCCAATGCAAGAGGGGCTCTAGCCCCACCAGCCCAATGCAAGAGGGGCTCCGGCCCCACCAGCCCAATGCAAGAGGGGCTCCGGCCCCACCAGCCCAATGCAAGAGGGGCTCTGGCCCCACCAGCCCAATGCAAGAGGGGCTCCGGCCCCACCAGCCCAATGCAAGAGGGGCTCTGGCCCCACCAGCCCAATGCAAGAGGGGCTCTGGCCCCACCAGCCCAATGCAAGAGGGGCTCTAGCCCCACCAGCCCAATGCAAGAGGGGCTCCGGCCCCACCAGCCCAATGCAAGAGGGGCTCTAGCCCCACCAGCCCAATGCAAGAGGGGCTCTAGCCCCACCAGCCCAATGCAAGAGGGGCTCTGGCCCCACCAGCCCAATGCAAGAGGGGCTCTAGCCCCACCAGCCCAATGCAATGTGTACTGGACTGGAAACATCGAAATGCGCATGCTCAGAGTGTTTCTCTGTTGAATATCAGTGTGTAAGCTATAAAATAGGCTATATAGGAACATTTTAAAAGTATAACAAAGATGGAGGCCTATTCAACATATTTGCATACTATTATTTTAAAATGAAAGAGGGGTTTTGTTTTATATAATTTGTTTATTGTATAAGTCGCTGATGGAGGAAACCCATCGCAACGGAAATCCCGATCGGATCCATGTGTGTGTGTGTGTGTGTGTGTTTCTATTCTATACAGTGTTACCCTTTAGGTTTCATTTGATAAAAACAACAGTGTTACCCCTTATATTTTATTTGACAAGGACACTTTTTTTTTTTTCAAATATGTTTTTTTTCATGATGAACAATAAAATACAACAGTGTTACCCCTTATATTTTATTTGACAAAGACAACAGTGTTACCCCTTATGTTTTTTTTCATGACTACCAATAAAAAA
Source organism: Gadus macrocephalus (assembly GCF_031168955.1). Lineage (NCBI taxonomy): Eukaryota > Metazoa > Chordata > Actinopteri > Gadiformes > Gadidae > Gadus > Gadus macrocephalus. The sequence continues at coordinate 923,677 of NC_082385.1, read as the reverse complement.
CAACAGTGTTACCCCTTGTGTTTTCTTTCATGACGACCAATAAAAAACGACACTGTTACCCCTTATGTTTTTTTTCATTTAGACCAATAAAAAACAACAGTGTCACCCCTCATGTTTCATTTGATAAAAACGACAGTGTTACCCCCTATGTTTTATTCGATACATTTCGACAGTGTTACCCTTTACGTATCTTTTGATAAAAACGACAGTGTTACCCCTTATGTTTTATTTGACAAGGATACATTATTTTTTTTTTCAAATATTTTTTTTTTCATGACGACCAATAAAATACGACATTGTTACCCCTTAATTTCTATTTGACAAAGACAACAATGTTACCCATTATGTTTTTTTTCATGACGACCAATAAAAAACAACAGTGTTACCCCTTATGTTATTTTTCATGACGACCAATAAAAAACAACAGTGCTCCCCCTTATGCTTTTTTTCATGACGACCAATAAAAAACGACAGTGTTACCCCTTATGTTTTTTTTCATGACGACCAATGTCGTCACCCCTCATGTTTCATTTGGTAAAAACGAAAGTGTTACCCCATGTTATTTTCCCATGATGACTGATGAAAAACAACGGTGTTACCCCTTATATTTTTTTCATGACGACCAATAAAAAAACAACAGTGTTACCCCTTATGTTTTATTTGACGAAGACAATAGTGTTACCCCTTATGTTTTTTTTCATGACTACCAATAAAAAACAACAGTGTTACCCCTTGTGTTTTCTTTCATGACGACCAATAAAAAACAAGTGTTATCCCTTATGTTTTTTTTTCATGACGACCAATAATATACAACAGTGTTACCCCGTATGTTTTTTTTCATGACGACCAATAAAAAACGACACTGTTACCCCTTATGTTTTTTTTCATTTAGACCAATAAAAAACAACAGTGTCACCCCTCATGTTTCATTTGATAAAAACGACAGTGTTACCCCCTATGTTTTATTCGATACATTTCGACAGTGTTACCCTTTACGTATCTTTTGATAAAAACGACAGTGTTACCCCTTATGTTTTATTTGACAAGGATACATTATTTATTTTTTCAAATGTTTTTTTTCATGACGACCAATAAAATACGACATTGTTACCCCTTAATTTCTATTTGACAAAGACAACAATGTTACCCATTATGTTTTTTTTCATGACGACCAATAAAAAACAACAGTGTTACCCCTTATGTTATTTTTCATGACGACCAATAAAAAACAACAGTGCTCCCCCTTATGCTTTTTTTCATGACGACCAATAAAAAACGACAGTGTTACCCCTTATGTTTTTTTTCATGACGACCAATGTCGTCACCCCTCATGTTTCATTTGGTAAAAACGAAAGTGTTACCCCATGTTATTTTCCCATGATGACTGATGAAAAACAACGGTGTTACCCCTTATATTTTTTTCATGACGACCAATAAAAAAACAACAGTGTTACCCCTTATGTTTTATTTGACGAAGACAATAGTGTTACCCCTTATGTTTTTTTTCATGACTACCAATAAAAAACAACAGTGTTACCCCTTGTGTTTTCTTTCATGACGACCAATAAAAAACAAGTGTTATCCCTTATGTTTTTTTTTCATGACGACCAATAATATACAACAGTGTTACCCCTTATGTTTTTTTTCATGACGACCAATAAAAAACGACACTGTTACCCCTTATGTTTTTTTTCATTTAGACCAATAAAAAACAACAGTGTCACCCCTCATGTTTCATTTGATAAAAACGACAGTGTTACCCCCTATGTTTTATTCGATACATTTCGACAGTGTTACCCTTTACGTATCTTTTGATAAAAACGACAGTGTTACCCCTTATGTTTTATTTGACAAGGATACATTATTTATTTTTTCAAATATGTTTTTTTTCATGACGACCAATAAAATACGACATTGTTACCCCTTAAATTCTATTTGACAAAGACAACAATGTTACCCATTATGTTTTTTTTCATGACGACCAATAAAAAACAACAGTGTTACCCCTTATGTTATTTTTCATGACGACCAATAAAAAACAACAGTGCTCCCCCTTATGCTTTTTTTCATGACGACCAATAAAAAACAACAGTGTTACCCCTTATGTTTTTTTTCATGACGACCAATGTCGTCACCCCTCATGTTTCATTTGGTAAAAACGAAAGTGTTACCCCATGTTATTTTCCCATGATGACTGATGAAAAACAACGGTGTTACCCCTTATATTTTTTTCATGACGACCAATAAAAAAACAACAGTGTTACCCCTTATGTTTTATTTGACGAAGACAATAGTGTTAGCCCTTATGTTATTTTTCATGACGACCAATAAAAAACAACAGTGCTCCCCCTTATGCTTTTTTTCATGACGACCAATAAAAAACGACAGTGTTACCCCTTATGTTTTTTTTCATGACGACCAATGTCGTCACCCCTCATGTTTCATTTGGTAAAAACGAAAGTGTTACCCCATATGTTATTTTCCCATGATGACTGATGAAAAACAACAGTGTTACCCCTTATATTTTTTTTCATGACGACAAATAAAAAAACAACAGTGTTACCCCTTATGTTTTATTTGACAAAGACAACAGTGTTACCCCTTATGTTTTTTTCATGACGACCAATAAAAAACAACAGTGTTACCCCTTGTGTTTTTTTTCATGACGACCAATAAAAAACAACAGTGTTACCCCTTATGCTTTTTTTCATGACGACCAATAAAAAACGACAGTGTTACCCCTTATGTTTTTTTTCATGACGACCAATGTCGTCACCCCTCATGTTTCATTTGGTAAAAACGAAAGTGTTACCCCATGTTATTTTCCCATGATGACTGATGAAAAACAACGGTGTTACCCCTTATATTTTTTTCATGACGACCAATAAAAAAACAACAGTGTTACCCCTTATGTTTTATTTGACGAAGACAATAGTGTTAGCCCTTATGTTATTTTTCATGACGACCAATAAAAAACAACAGTGCTCCCCCTTATGCTTTTTTTCATGACGACCAATAAAAAACGACAGTGTTACCCCTTATGTTTTTTTTCATGACGACCAATGTCGTCACCCCTCATGTTTCATTTGGTAAAAACGAAAGTGTTACCCCATATGTTATTTTCCCATGATGACTGATGAAAAACAACAGTGTTACCCCTTATATTTTTTTTCATGACGACAAATAAAAAAACAACAGTGTTACCCCTTATGTTTTATTTGACAAAGACAACAGTGTTACCCCTTATATTTTTTTTCATGACGACAAATAAAAAAACAACAGCGTTACCCCTTATGTTTTATTTGACAAAGACAACAGTGTTACCCCTTGTGTTTTTTTTCATGACGACCAATAAAAAACAACAGTGTTACCCCTTATGTTTTTTTTCATGACGACCAATAAAAAACTACAGTGTTACCCCTTATGTTTTTTTCATGACCACCAATAAAAAACAGCAGTGTTACCCCTTATGTTTTTTTCATGACGACCAATAAAAAACGACAGTGTTACCTTATGTTTTTTTCATGACGACCAATAAAAAACAACAGTGTTACCCCTTGTGTTTTTTTTCATTGGTCGACAGTGATACCCCTTATGTTATTTTCCCATGGCGACTGATGAAAAACAACAGTGTTACACCTTATATTTTATTTGACAAGGACAATTTTTTTTTCATGACGACCAATAAAAAACTACATTGTTACCCCTTATTTATTTTTTCATGACGACCAATAAAAAACGACAGTGTTACCCCTTATGTTTTTTTTCATGACGACCAATAAAAAACAACAGTGTTGCCCCTTATGTTTTTTTCATGACGACCAATAAAAAACAACAGTGTTACCCCTTATGTATTTTTCATGACCACCAATAAAAACAGCAGTGTTACCCCTTATGTTTTTTTCATGACGACCAAAGAAAAACACCAGTGTTACCCCCTATGTTTTATTTGATAAATATCAACAGTGTTACCCCTTTTGTTTTTTTCATGACGACCAATAAAAAACAAGTGTTACCCCTTATGTTTTTTTTCATGACGACCAATAAAAAACAACAGTGTCATAGATCGCTAACTAGCAGAGAGTTGCAAGCACTTTTCACCCTTTTCAGTGGAGGAATTGGACTCCCCAAGCAATGTTATACTTAAAAGGAGCAAGTAGGTTGCATATTAATTTAGCCTTTCGGCCTGTAGCATATAAACAAAATGAAGCAACTGTCCCATATTTCTAACTGCATTGGAAGGAGACATTGAGACTCACAAAAAATGGACGCTATAGGACAGTGATCATGATTTGTCTCAATATCAGATTAACAACAATGGGTCAAATAGCAATGGCTGGTGGAATGGCCATGAAGTAGGTCTGTATATGCAGTGTAAGCTTGTCCAGGCCCTGCAAGTCAGGATAGGCTATGAATCTGAATGAAAAGCAGGTTAATAGGTAGTGGCCATCCCCAAAATGTACCAGAATACAGGAAATCAAATCTATAAAATTCCAAAAAAATGATGGGGGGGGGGGGGGGGAGAACCTCAGACCCCCTGTCTATTACTGTGCCCCACCAACATGTTTGATCGCCAGCCGCCACTGACAATGACCAATGGAAATAATTCTCTGCACAATTTGAATTGTGTTTAAATATGCTACATTGGTCATTTGTTTAGCCAATTCATGTTGAACAATGAGGGTTTTTTTTTGTTTTTTTTGTTATCATTGCTTTATTGGCCTAATTTGAGGAGAAATCTATGCCATAAACAGACATTTTATAGGCCTTTATTACACGGGTCTTCTCAATGCCGTGGAACGCTCAGTTCACTTGCATGGGTAGTAGTCCGGTAACTTGTCAACCCCAGCGTCTTCGGTTGCTAAGCGACGTCAACGTCTTATAGCAGACTATTTCACTGCCGATCAACGCTACGAATGCTGGTAATAAATTGTAAAAAGACACACCATGTGAAGTCATTCGCCAAATAAGTTTTGAAAAGCTTTGGAAGTTTATTTACAACACTATTTCCATGGTTTCGGAGTAGTACACTTTGACATTTTAATACAGTTCAGCGAGAAAGGCGACGAAGAATAAGAAGGGGGCGTTCCAGTCTGCGTAAACGGGAACCCCCACCACACGAGAACGCCCATTTGCGTCTGCAGTGGGATGACCCTACGGGCTTCAGCGGGGGTTTCATTCCGTCTGCGCACGGCACCTTCTCAACGAGCAGGTGTGCGCCTGCAGCCAGAGGGGGCGCCAAACCCCAATTCCCCACACAATGTTATGTAGTACTCCATTGATAACCGCTACGCAGCGGGATTTCTTTTTTACTGCTCGTGGCGCCCCCCATGTGACTTGGCGCCCCCAACAGATATGCCGCCCCGGGCGGCTGCCTGGTTCGCCCGTACCTAAAACCGCCACTGCCTACAAGAGACAATAAACGACATACCGAAGAAGTTTTTTTTTTGTACTTTTATTTTTCCACACACATAAATCGAATCTCTGTGACAATGACGCAAGGTCGGAGATCCCTATAATTTAAGTGACACAATGCACAATAATGGCACCAATAACATACAATTTTCGACTCGACACACAACTGAGCAAGAGAAAAACAGTTGAAAGAGTGTACAGTGCCAAGGTATCGGGGAAGAAACCAAAAAACACAGCCTTCCCTTCCCGCCCGTTTACAGCATTACAAAGTGCGTTCGCTGGCCACCGCGAGGTCATTCACGTCCGCGCGGTGGTGTGTGTTTCTGTACCCAAACCAGAGAAGGTACCGGGTCAGCTCTCCAAATGTACCAACGATTTCATGTCAACATTTGCGCGAAAAAACGAAACAAAAAAAAACAAGCGCATTGTAGTCAATGAGCAGAAAAAAACCCATACTTTTTTTTGGCTCAGGTAATGCTGATTCACATGTACAACCATTTAAAAATTAAAAAGTAAAACGAGGCTTCGAGAAGCGACAAAGTGGTCTCCACAAGAATTACTTTGTAATAATGTAGAAACGCGATGGTTAAAACAGTAGTATGTACAGTACAGTTGATAGCTAATGGTGTAAATGTTATCTAATGTGTTAGAAAGTGTGTGTGTGTGTGTGTGTGGGGGGGGGGGAGGGGGGCAGCCCCCCTGAGATTTGACCTCCGACCTCCGAGAGCCGACGTGAAAACATCAGGGAGAGGCAGAACGGCCAGTGGCCCCGCAGACTTGTAGGTCAACCACAACGTCCGGGGCTCTTCATGGAGGACCCGCCCCGGCCCCTGTAGCATCCCCTCGTCGGGGAGAGTTTAGGGGGGGCCCAGTGGTAGGACTCCGTGGTCCTTCAGGGGCCTTGTGGTCCTTCTCACCCATGCTAACGTTCATCTTCCTTGATAAAAGTCGACAACGGCAGTCGGTGACAATGGATCCAGTCCAATATTGACACGAAAGAAGAAAGACCTCTGAGAGATGTTAGTACATTACGATATATATTTTAGCTTCATACCAAGGAGGTGCCTGAGAAGGCACTGTTTCCATCGTTTTTATTGTTAACAACATTAGCATTAGCAACATTAGCACTAGCTTGGGGGGGTGGGGGACAGCATTCGATGTTGCCTGGTTAATTTGACGATACCTTGCAATATGCTGATTGGCTTGTAACTCTGCAGAGGGTAAAAGGTGCTTGCTTTGACGTTTTTTTGTCGAAGCGTACATGGATGTTGGCGTTGCCGATTCAGTTTTATCTTTCTCACTGGCATTTCGTGAACTGTTCCGGTGTTGTCACTGAAAAACGATATGACGATATCTCTCGAAGGACGGGGTTTCTGCTGTACACCTCTGTACAGTAATGTAGGCGAGAATGAGATATGCTTTTCATTTTGAGGGAGTGACACTTTCGCCATTTCCTTTTGCGTAAGATATGATCGAAGAAGGCCGATATAAGGTCTTTAAAGTGGTTAGTGGTAAAGTCTCCGATTACAGTTGGGATAAAGAATTACAAAAACACAACCATCGCTCTCCACTTGGGAGCTTTAACAGAAGCAACATTTACATGGGAGTCGTAATCAGTGGTGTTTAGAGTCCAAGTGAAGGCCTGGGGATCCATGTCCTACAACATTGGCAAAGTACCGTGCAGTCCCCCCGGGTAGCTCACAGAACGAGGTACTTTCATCTGACCGGGCGACTTTTCTTCCTCTTCGCTCCTACCTCCACAGTTCATAAAAAATAGAAACGCCCCCGTATCCCTCGTGACAAACACAGAGCCGCCATGGAAACACCCTGCGTAAACACGGGCGTCCGAACGACTTCACAGAGAAACGTCCGTCTGTCCGCCTCCGTCCGTCCACACCGCAGGGCTTCTGCGACATCCGAGAGACAAACCGGTCACCACGAAGGTCCGGTGATGTTAGACGTTTCTGCACAGTAGTCGTAGCTTTCCACAGAAACACACAGCCGCCGAAACCCCACCGCCACAATCTCTTAGAGCAAACCACAGTCTGAACGACCACAGTCTGTACGACCACAGTCTGTACGACCACAGTCTGTACGACCACAGTCTGTACGACCACAGTCTGTACGACCACAGTCTGTACGACCACAGTCTGTACGACCACAGTCTGTACGACCACAGTCTGTACGACCACAGTCTGTACGACCACAGTCTCCGCGGCGTCCGCATCGGCCGGCCAGCTCTTGGTCGGAGTTGTTGGCAATTTGAGCTGATGGCGTTGGGAGCCGGGGTTAAAACGGGATTCCTTCCTGTATCGGGTTTGTGCCTTGTTTGTGTTCCTAGATGTGCGTTGTAGAGTGGAACGTTGAACTCCCTGGCCGATTCACCCCAACCCCCGGCCGCCGTTGTAAGGGTTTGGGCGGAGGTCAGGGGTGTTTGGTCCCGGGTCCAGCGGCGGGATGGCAGTGTCGCTGCTCGTGGCGACGGCGGCTGCCGGTCGAATACACCGCCTGGAGCGGAACGGCAGGAGAGCTGGGCGGCTGGGTCGCTGGCCGGCTAGCTTGTAAGCGTACGTGTCTCTCTGTGTGTGTATGAGGACTACTGCTTCGCCGGCTGAACTCTGCAAGTTGCAGTCGCTGACACAAGAGGTCAGAATACAATGGAAAAATAAAAAAAATAAAACACAGATGAGACGTCCGAGGGAAAAACGAAGTAGCAAGCACTAGTGTCGTCTTTCGTGACTTAAACGTTGTTCACCGGTGGGCTGGGGGGGGGGGGGGTAAAGTATCGTTAATCCAAACCGACCGGTGTGCTTGTCTTCTTTCGGTTACTCCTGAGATGTGACACGACAACAAAAAAAAATACGACACGAACAAAACGCTAAACGCTAACCCCGGTGCCCCAGTTCTGGAGTTCGGACCCGGACACGCCTCCCCCCCCCCCCCCCCCCCTCCCCTCTCTCTCCCGGACATCTGCTTTGACATTCACTCCGGACCGCGTCGCCGTGGTCACATGACGTCCCACCCCACCCCAGGGTGTACCCCTCGACCCCTCTCAATATGAGAGAGTCCACTAATGGGGTCAGGGGTCAGGGGTCGGGTCGGCGGCTGGTGACGAGTCTGGCGGCGGCGGCGGCGGCGTTAAGGCATTAGTACCGTCCCATGCGTTCAACATCAACACTATAAATATGTTTTTGTGGTTGTTTTTTCCCGGATGCCTTTATGTCGCCGATGTCTCCGCTCGGACGCGGCCGCAGAGTTTTACATTGTAGGCGCGGTGATGAAGCTCAGGAGGAGGAGCTGGAAGCAGAGGAGGAGGAGGAGGAGGTGGTGGTGGAGGGTCCTGCGGTGGGAGAATAGAGGAGGGATTTTAAATACGTGTGCGGTAGGACAAGCTTAACTGGCGTCTCGGGGGGCTTCTCATTTGAAAACATCTCCTCTTAAGGTGTCCTGTTCTTTTCCAGGAAGTAGGGAGTCATCCCGCCAACTACACTTTCAAACTAGAACCGTCCATAAGTATAGAAGTCCCATTGAAAGCATATTGTGGCAAAGCACTATGTGAACACTGTATGAATAAAACTGGCCTTTTCACAACCGTACAGGGGGTGAATGTAGGTGAATGCACATTCCCCATTATAAGATAGAATGTCCAGAATACATACTAGTCAAGTCGGACGTTAATGACTTGAATGTGTAATATATTGCCATGTAGATGGAAAACGGTTTTGATCATGGCTGTATAAGTTATCAATACCCAATGTGGATTTTATCTATTTTCGCTATTTGTGGTTTTAAAATCACTTAAATGTTCCCTACCCTTGTGTTCGCCTTTTCGATAAATAATCAACCCAGACATTTTCTCGTGTTTTTCAGACATTTCTAAATAAAACCTTCCCTAGTTGCGAATCACTTTAGAACAACTCCCAGTCGCAGGACGGTATTCTGTTGAATGACGAATCGAGACTTCATTCGTTAGGTTTGGGAGCGGTACCTACGTCTGTCCGTGCCCTGGGAGGGGGAGCGACACTATGTCTTGCTGACGTTCTCGTAGATGACGTCGCCGGTGATGGACTGCTGCTTCTTCTGCTTCCACATGAGCGGCACACACTGGTGGATGAAGACGTACTGCTCCTGGTGGAGCGGGGACACACGACACGCAAGGGGTCAATGCTCTGCTTGCATGCTACGGGCGGTATGTGGCATACGAGGTAGAGTGGGTTGGCTGTTGACCCCGAAGGTTGCCGGTTCGATCCCCGGCTCCTCCTAGCTGAGTGTCGAGGTGTCCCTGAGCGAGACGCCTCGACCTGAGCTGGCTGTCGCCCTGCGCGGCTGACACCGCTGTCGGTGTGTGGATTAGTGCATTAATGAGTAATATTGTAAAGCGCTTCGAGTGGCAACTGGTTAGAAAAGCGCCTTTTATAAATGCAGTCCATTTGCCACTTACAGGGAGCTATTCACTCGTCATTCATTTAGCAGACTTGCAGTGAATTCATAATGCACGTCGTTAAGGAGCAGAGAGGTAGACTGGGCATCGACCCATAACCTTTCTACTGGTTGAGCGCTGAGGGACTTAATGAGGAGGTTTGTGCGTGACCGTGATTCTCATTGCTGACCTTTTAGAATTGCAAGTATGATTAGAATGTGGAATATATTAATAGAGTCTACTGACCTATAACCAAATCACCCGTCCGCAGGCAGTGGAAGTACAACGCGAAAATGCTATAAAATGCTTTTAAATTGTACGACTTATTAACTATTTAAGGGATAATATAATTGTGGTATGGCAACATTTTTCAAACCATTTATTATTTATTAAATTAAACATTTGCTGCAAATCTTGCATGCAGGAAGAAATTGCGACCATACATCTCCTTTCTTTAACATGAGCCGAACATAATGACATCCTCCTCTGGGACGAGCTGGAGAAAAGTGTGCATGTAGCAGAAATGTTTATTATTCGCCTTACTGCAAAAGTATAGCAACTGCAGCGACACAGAGGTTGTGAACGTGAAAATCACCGCAGACGCACACATAAACGCGCACACACACACACACACACACACACACACACACACACACACACACACACACACACACACACACACACACACACACACACACACACACACACACACACACACACACACACACACACACACACATAGTATATAGCCCCCCCAATATAGCTTTTTTGGATCGGTTCGGCTTGAGCTAAAAAGGGACGTTGGCTCAACATCAACATCATCATCATCTATTTCTCCTTCCACTGCTTCAGCGGGTTGCGTTCCGAGGATCCGCTCCATCACAGGCAGGATCCGTGACTTGTTTTGCATTTTTCCCTTTGTAGTTTGGTTGCAGATATTCCAGTAAGTTAATCATATTTCTTTCCAGATGTCACGAGTATACGGCTTATTACTAGACCGGAACAGAATTAGTTTTTGCTGGGCTGAGTGTGGACAGCAGGTTCTATGAGCTTAACTTCAGGTGTTGGACAGGACAGAAGTTACGGATCAGAGAGGAGCAACCGGCCGCTACTTGTTGTAAGATGAACTGGGTTTTTCTTAATGGTCCCATGACATGCCACCAGGTGTGAGTGTGGTTCGCCGTTACAAGCTGTTTTGAAAATCTGCCCCTTCTGACATCACAAGTGGGCGTGTCCACCCAGATGTGTGCTGGATAGATCAGTCTACCAGCCTACCCAGTGGACCGTAGCAAACGTTGCTCATCTATCCGTCGTACATCTAAGTGGACACGCCCACTTGTGATGTCAGAAGAGGCAGATCTTCAATGCGGATTGTAACGGCTAATCACACTCACGGCGAACATAGGCGAACGTTTGCAGCGAGCGCGTTGACTTTCAACAATAAAATTTGAACGATTTTTAGACAATGTTCTAAACGTTCGTGTTGAACTGTAAACAAACAAATGGCGACAAGACAGCCCATTGTATTAGCTGCAGCCTCCGTGATAATTGACGAGTTTACAGAAGAAGGTCTAGAAGTTGTCGATCTCGTATAAAGTATACTGCGGACAAGGTATTCGGACGATTCAAGAATAGAGGGCTACGTCACCGAAGTTGTGCGATGTCACGTTCAGATCACATTTTAGGATGCACAAGACATTGAAGTAAGGGTGTAGATAGGCTATATGGAACGATGTATCTATTGCTTTATGTGTAGGAAAGGAATTAATGTAAATTATTGTAACAGAACATGTTTCAAATCGTTTGCGAGCGTTCGCCAATGTTCGCGACTTTGAACGCACCTCTGGTGGCATGTCCTACGACCTTTAATGGGCGTGTTGTGAACGCACTGGGCGACGCCCCCTTACCTCGGTCTGGACCATGGAGAGGCGGTGGGAGCGCATCTCAGACACCATGCCCAGGACGTCGGCGTACTCGTGCTCCCGGAGGTGCTGCATGAGACGGTCCAGGGCCATGAAGGTCCCGGTCCGCCCGACGCCCGCACTGAGGACACACAACAGCCAATCAGAGCCCGGATACATAACCTCGAACCAATCCGAGCCCGGACTCATGACCCCGAGCCAATCAGAGCCCGGAATCCATAACCCCCAGAAAAACACAACCCGGGACCCATAACCCTCAGCCAATCACAGCCCAGAACATCAGCCAATCTCAGCCCAGAACATCAGCCAATCACAGCCCAGAACATCAGCCAATCTCAGCCCAGAACATCAGCCAATCACAGCCCAGAACATCAGCCAATCTCAGCCCAGAACATCAGCCAATCACAGCCCAGAACATCAGCCAATCACAGCCCAGAACATCAGCCAATCTCAGCCCAGAACATCAGCCAATCACAGCCCAGAACATCAGCCAATCAGACCCTGGAGGCTGGAATATATAACCCTAGCCAATGAGAGCCCAGAAAATCAGCCAATCAGATCGTATAAACCAAACCAATCAGAATCTGTTGATGAACCAGAAGGCTGATATTTACACATTGTGATTGCTCAGTACTGTAGCTATAAATACTATGGACACCTTTGGTCCCTGCTGTTAGCATCGCGGCTAACGGCCAGGATACGATCAATGCTTCTGCCGCCGCCGCGTTGTCGATACTTGGAAGGATCCCGATCTGCTACTGTAAATTAACTGCCACACTGTCATCCCAGCCGCTACAGGAAATGACTCCCAGCTGCTTATTGACGGCGTAAACGAGGAGCTTCGTCTCCGCCAGCACATTAAATCACATCCTTAACCATTAAATCACATCCTTAAATTTAAGTACGCGGTTAAGTGGCCCAACACACCCACTTCAACCAAAAGTAAAGTGTTCCCACGTCCTTGACTTAAAATGATGTATTTCATTAAATAATATAAGTCACTGACACTTGATGTACTCACTTATTGTATGCTGTATGTCCTTGCACTTAGAAACAGTACTTAGCATCATGTAGCATCTTATCCTAGTTATCTTTGCTGTACACAGGGAATGGGTTAACCTAGTGATTGTTAGTGCTTTGCACTTGGTTCTATGAACATCATTAATGTACCGACGGAAATATATTGTTGTTTTTCTTCTGACAAATGTACTTATTGTAAGTCTCTTTGGATAAAAGCATCTGCTACACGCCCTGAATGTAACTGTTAATAAGTCAATGAAATCAGATTGTTGTGTTGAGCATGTGACTTAATTGACTTTATATATTATGTCAAGGCAATGAAGTCCCATGTCACATTGTGTCGAGCATGCTAATGCTAAGTATTCTTACTTCCTTTACTTAAAATGATGTATTTCATTATGATGACTTTATATATTTGACTTTATAGGAATCACTTTGTGTTATGTAAAGTCAATGAAATCCCATTGTTGTGTTGAGCATGCTAACGCCACGCATGGTTTGGGTGTTTCCGCGTGGCCAATCGGCTGGTCCGAGGTCGTGGGACTGACCTGCAGTGCACCACCACGGACTCCTTGGACTGGTCGGCCTGATGGCGGACGATCTCGACGAAACTCAGGATGCTCTCGATGGCGTTGACCGTGGGCACGCCGTGGTCCGGCCAGGACGTGTAGTTGAGGTGCAGAACGTCTTGGCTCTCGTCGGCCTGCGGGGGGCGACAGAGCGCACGCTGAAAACGGGCACGACTCGCTTCAACGGAGTCAGACAGAGTCACCGCTTATCAGCGGACGCTGAGGGACGGACTGAGCGCGTGCGGATTGGGTCTACCCCCTGCGCCTCGAGAAGGTAATTGAAAAGATTATGGCTGAATTAAATCCTGAGGACCGATTGTTCGGATACAACAGGAAGTCTTAATGAGGAGCGGGAAGGACCGGAGCGTTTGTATCAGCGAGCGGATGACGATTCGTCCTCTTCCCGACCTCATCAGGGGAACTGCGGAACACGGTAATCGCCTGATTGGCTCGTTGATAAATCGCCGGTCGGACTCACGTAGCCCAGCCGGAAGTTGCGGATGGTCCAATCCGGGAACTCGATCTCGGTGAGCATCTCCACGCTGACCTCGCCGTACATCACCGGCTCGTCTGTGAAGGGCCAGTAGTGATCGCATTTCACCTGCAGAGAGCAAAACCCCACGGGTTAGGAACTCAAGAGAGTCGAATCGACATGGATACAGGCATGGGCACGGACACACCAGGGACAGGGGGGGGGGGGGCTTAATGTGGGCCTGGGAAACCTTTTGAGACCGTCACTGGGATTCAGAGCTAAACCAAAATCAATGACTTGACAGGAAGGTCAAACCTCAATTGAAGGCGGTCACAATACGGTCTCTTTCAACCCCATGAGGACAGCCCATACTGCTGGTATCACTGTTCTAGCTAAGAGCTAGGAGCGCTAGTGTAGGGTGGCTAAAGCTAGGTGCGCTAGGGTGGGGTGGCTAAGAGCTAGGTACGCTAGGCTAAGAGCTAGGTACGCTAGGCTAAGTACTAGGTGCGCTAGGGTGGGGTGGCTAAGAACTAGGTCCGCTAGGCTCAGAATAGGTACGCTAGGCTAAGAGCTAGGTACGCTAGGCTAAGAGCTAGGTGCGCTAGGGCGGGTTGGCTCAGAGCTAGGTGCGCTAGGCTCAGAGCTAGGTGCGCTAGGCTCAGAGCTAGGTGCGCTAGGCTCAGAGCTAGGTGCGCTAGCCTCAGAGCTAGGTGCGCTAGCCTCAGAGCTAGGTGCGCTAGGTGGGCTATGAGACCTCACCCGGCGACGCTCGTTGCACTGCGTGAGCATCACGATGAGCTGGCTCTTCTGCTGGAGGACCATCTTCCAGAAGTCGTTCCTGGTCTCCGGGAGCGGGCCCTGGGTGGCGATGTACTCCCTGGGGGACTTGTAGCCCTAGGAGGAGGAAACACACAAATAGACGCACGCACACACACACACAAACACAGACACACAGACAGACACACACAAACACACACACACACACCACAGACACACAGACAAACAGACACACACACACACACAGACAAACACACACAAACACACACACAGACACACACACACACACACACACAGACAGACACACACAAACACACACACACACACACACACACACACACACACACACACACACACACACACACAGACACACAGACAAACACAGACACACACACACACACAGACAAACACACACGTAGACAGACACACACACACACACATATGCACACACACGTAGACAGACACACAGAGAGACAGAAACGCAAGCACACACACACGTAGACAAGCACAGATGCACACACGGACAAACACATACACACGCACACAGACACGCACACAGTCAGACGCAACCACACACACACACACATACAATTACAAATCCATAATCAGGTCTGTGTGATTGATTCTGTGTAATAACATGCAATATGCCCCATATGTGGTAATGTGACGACTTGACATTGATAGGGTGTTGCGGCCAGGCTACGTCTCTTACGGGGATGTAGTTGGCATTGATGTAGTCGGCTCCCTCATCGCTGAGCAGGGACATCAGCTTGACGCGGCTGAAATCATCTGAGGACATTTGACCAACATCAAGATCGATACCGTCTACCATTTAGTTTCTTCCATGGCATTAAGGAGTAGGTAGAGCATTGGTTCTCAAAGGGCGGCCCGCGGGCCAATGGCGGCCCGCAATGACATACAGATGTAAGTAAAAAAAAAAAAAGATTCATATATTATTTATTTTTTATTATTATATCAATATTAATTTAACAAAAATATGAAGAGAAAAGTCGACTCTCTCTAGCTTTCAATTAAATCCTTTTACATTTGTTAGTTTTAATCCGACTGTGCATTACTTTGAAAGGATGAACCTCAGTCTCGTGATTTAGACCTCACTTGACCTCCCTCCCAGAGGTCCACGGTGCAATGGTCTTTTTCACCACTGGGATGCTGACGGCGTTTCCCGCCAAAAAAAAATTCCTTTGGCGGCCCTCAGTCAAATTTTGGGTTCCTAAATTGGCCCTCAGCTGTCAAAACTTTGAGACCCCCTGAGTTAGAGGGGGGTCCTGCTAAAGGATGCCTACAGCTAGACTGCGGACACTGGGGTTTGAACACGCAACCTGTTGGCTGGGAGTCCAATACCTTAATCACCAGAATGATCCTGGTTATACGGATAACAGGGCCGTTTTGTCACATGCAGGATGTGTTCAATGTATACCAACAGTGAAAGAGTCCATCAAGTCCGGAAACCCCGAGAAAGTTCAACACATTTCAGAGGAAGGTTTTGAATTCAGGGAGGATCAGAGATCTGGACCGGCTTTAGTTCAACAATTAAGACTATCAGTTGATTTCTTTGTCATCAAATTTCCTGTGCTAACGAATAGCATCTGATGTTTGAACTTATGCGACTCTGCGGAAGGTTTTGGTTATTGCAGAACGGTAATTTCACTCACATGGCAGGATGTTGGTGTAGCGGTTCTTGGGCCGGTTGATTGGCAGGTCGGCTGCGTCATGTGACAGGTCCAGCCCCACAGTCTTCAGTTCCTGTTGGGAAAACCGAAGATGGAGGAGAAGGCAGAGAGTTTGAAGGCAGTAGCGCCTTCCTCACATACATCCGTATTTCTTCGTTCAAACGATCCTAATGGAAATATCACGTTTAAATAATTGTATTGTATTAAGTGTTGCCTAATTTTCTTTATGTAGTTTTAGGAAATGTTAAATTAAGGAAAATTAGGGAAAGTTTTTTTTCAGGAAATGGACAACCACTTCCTTGGGTTCTCAACTGAAAGGGTGGCAGTTCCTTACCTCAAACTGCAGGGAGAACTTGTAGGCCGTGTCTTTGCTCATGTCTTTGAGGTAGGCCTCAAAGTCATCCAGCTGGACCGGGCTGCGACGACAAAACAGAAGTAAAAATGGAAAGGTCAAAGGTCATGACGGCTGTCAGGAAATGCCTTGTTTCCCACAATAATATTCCAAAAACAACAGCCCATTTTCCAAGTATATCATGGGGATGAGAACCCTTTTATAGATTTCGATTCATCCCGGATAAGGGATAAAAACCCTGCTGCTATAAAAGCACATTTTCCATTGAAGCTGATGCAACTTTATGACCCCCCTCCCCCCTCGGACTCATCTTTGATCTCCAGGATTAGCGGGTCTTTGATGCTAACCCACTAGCTGGCTTTAAAGACTTGCTAAAGGCTGTCCTCCAGAGCTAGGTAGCTCGTTCACATGCCCCTTTGAAACAGAGGAGCCCAGCCTATGAGCAGACAGCAGTCTGTCTGTCTGTCAGTCTGTCTGGATCCACACGTGAGCATGCTAATAGTACGCGGTCGCGTTTCTCGCTAGTTACCTTGTTAGCTTCCGTTTCTTCAAAGCCGTCTTGCTCCTGTAAAATATCAACACACAAAGCGTTTTAGGAAAGCGGCCAGCCTCTGAAACCTCTTTTTTCACAGGGAATATTCATTCTTATTCATTCACAGTGTCTACCTTTTCGGCAGACGAGACAGTTTCCTCACGCACAGTATCAAACTTCTCCCCATGCTTCTGCATTCACAGAGTGGCGACAATTCCGGTCGAACAACCAGAAACATGCACTTCACAATGCCTACCGTACTCTAATCCACCTCCGGATATAAACACAACACAAAACACACTAGTCCTCTATCCCGATGTGTTACACACAAGCAGAAACAGAGACGGTGTGACGCAGGTGAGGTCGCAAAGCAGTGGTGAGTAGAATGCTCACATTCGCCGCGTTAGTTACGTGCTTAGCAAACACGGGACAAAAGACCCAGGGCCCAACGCAGCCAAGAGCATCACCAGACAGATGTTTCACCTCCATGTTTTTAACCGTGACGTCAAACATGGTACGACCACATCATGTACCGTTCTGTAGTATTGAGTAATTGTAATTGTAATCACTACTATGGAGGACAAGATTTGGAACTTTGGATCCACAAATCTGATAGGTGGATCTGGGTCACATGGTTCAAGGGGAGCTAAGGTGGTTCTGAAACCACGCAGGTGAAACAGGTGTCGAACTGGTCGGTACTGGCACATGTCCCCCCCCCCCCCCCCCCCTCAAAATGATCTCAGCGATGAATTCAGCCAACAACGCTTGCTTACTTACCACGGATTAATATAAAAAGCCAAGAGATAGTCAGTCCAAAGGCAGGATGGCAGAAGTGTGAGGAAGGCAAAGAGACTTCTTCGCCTAAGGGGAGGGGGGGGGGGGGTAGGTCAAAAATAAATACAAATAAATAAATAAAAGAATAAACACCAAGGGGAGGGGGGGAGGGATGGAGGGAGGAGGGGAGTGGGGGGAGGTGGGAGGAGGGAGGGGGGGTGAGGTCAACAGGTTGGGACAAAACAAGGTGCTCCGTTAGTATAGAGGCAGTAGAGTCGCTGGAGAAGTACACAAATTAGTGCTGAACACACAGTTAATGCATCATGCAGCTGGGGGAACGATGTAGTGTGTCCGCCCCCCTCACCCCCCCCCCCCCCCCCTCACCCCCTCTCTTCCTCACAGTGATGAACAACAGTGAACTACCGCTGTGCCACAGAGCCTTGAACTCATAACTCATACAATATTCAATGGAAATACATTCGTCTGGGTTAAGGCTGCCGTACTATATACAGCAGCACTTGCAAATTACCAAGCAACTTTTAGTGCTATTGTTATTATCGAAGATTCGGTTTCATTCGATTAGGTTGCATTGAAACAAATGCATTATAAATAATGTGATAATAGTTACATGACATGTAACATGTAAAAATAACATGATAACATTATTGTAAGCAATTGAACTCAAAGTTCAGGATTCCCACAAACATAGTCTAGCATCTCAGATAATCCAAGTGTTGATTGGTAAACTTGCACCGCGTTACTTAAAAACAGCACTTGGATGTAAATATGTTGTTTGAACCGATGTTGGTCAGGGTGAGAGCATTATGAGAATGATCTTAAGCGACCCTCTTTTGGCAGTTATATTAGGCATCTTTCCACGCTCCGTTCGTATAAACTGTATTTCTGTTTGTCCACGTAAAAAAAAATTCTATCTTCCCCCTATGAGTCTTGGATCATATTTTCAAGTGTTTTGTTTATATTAAAACAATATTCCATCCAAAATTGTTCACTTCCTTATTACACTGGGGAATCTTTATCATCGAAAAATGTATTGTGAGGTAGAACGTTAAAAAGAAAAAGGAGGGAGAATG
>NC_082385.1:865121-895121 GCF_031168955.1 Gadus macrocephalus | reverse complement strand
GGGCTATGATGTTTTATTCCCCCCATCCCCCCAAAAAATATTAGACATAAAAGCAACTTATTTTTGACCTCATAATGAATGAATTAAGAATAGAACAATACTTGAGGAATTCTTGAGGAATTTAATTGAAAAAAAAAACATCAATAATCAATGATTTCTTAATGAATCGAGTTAACTAAGAATTAATCGATGAGCAATGATTTGCTAATGAATGTGATTTACTAATAATTCATCAATAACTAATGCTTTCTTAATGAATGTGATTTACTAATAATTCATCAATAAGTACTGATTTCTTATTGAATGTATTTGAATCGTCGTGTAGGACCTGATGCAGCAGAACGACATCGTGTTCGTGCTGAACGCCAGCAACACGTGTCCCAAGCCCGACTTCATCTCCGACACACACTTCCTGCGCGTGCCCGTCAACGACAGCTTCTGTGAGAAGATCCTGCCCTGGCTGGACAAGTCGGTGGAGTTCATAGGTACGGGCGCGCAGATCAGGGGACGTCATGGGACAAAGGGCCAACCTGTTTGTATGTCTTAAAGGTCCCATGACATGCCACCAGGTGTGGTGTGATTAGCCGTTACAAGCCGTTTTGGAAATCTGTCTCTTATGACATCACAGGTGGGCGTGTCCACCTAGACGTATGATGTGTTAGAAATTAACCTTACATTCTATGTTAAACTATGATTATTATTAGGTCTACATATCATATATATATACTTCAATGGTGGAAAAGAGCTGATCACCTTAGCCTAGGTGTTATGTGCCATGTGACACCAGTGAGTAAGTCCAGTCCATTCCCATCTGATGGGCCATGTGGCACACCAGTCAGAGAGTCCAGTCTACTCCCATTGTGATGTACTCTCTGAAGACAATGCTTACATTCACACGTGTGCATCATCTCTGTTTGTATAAGGATAATATATGTTCTACGGTCACATTGGGATTCAGAAGACATGAGAGTATGCTGACATCCACACAGTATGACCCTGATGGGAAATTCTATGCACATCAATATTTGATGAAAGTCCAACTTTGTATTGTGTAAGAATCGGGGATATAAGGAGCTGTCCGGGTGTCATTCAGTAGTGTGTATTCGCGGATACCATTCGGCTTTGTTGTCTCTCGTTTGCGGGTGGCAATAAACTCTCCATCTATACTTGACCTGGACTCTCCGATTCCTCTTTGCTTATAGCTAGTTGAAGGGAATTAGATAAGTTGTTAATATTAACGCTACCACATAGACAGATAGATGAGCAACGTTTGCTGCGGTCCACTGGGCAGGCTGGTAGACTGATCTATCAGCACACATCTAGGTGGACACGCCCACCTGTGATGTCACCAAAGCACGGGGAAGGGCAGGTTTTCAAAACGGCTTGTACCGGCTGATCCCACCCAACCCTGGTGGCATGTCATGGGACCTTTAAAACCTGCTCCTTACAACCAACCTGTTTCTGTGTCTTATCCCCGTCCTGCTCCTCAACAACGACGACGTGAATTCCCTATAAGCTACTTTGGATAAAGCCTCGGTAACACTTTACTATCAGGGTTTACTAACCATCAATTAACGTTAGATAATGCAGTTATAAGCATTATTATATAGCATTTGCATACGTGTTAGGATTAAGGGTAGGCTAAACCCTACCTCTGAACTTATGTATAAATGAATACCTCCGTTAACATGAACACCATTAGTCAATTATTACTAGACCATTAGTTATATTTAAATTAACTGTTACTTAATGGTTATTACTGCATTAACTAACATTAATTAATAGTTAATTAATGTCCCCTTATTCTAAAGTGTTAACCAAAGCATCCAGCCAATGAATTGAAGACTGCGAACACGACATCCCATTAATCGTCGTTCCCCCCCCCCCCCCCCCCCCTCAACCTAATCCCTCCCTCCTGGTCCCCCCAGAGCGGGCCAAGGCGTCCAACGGCCGGGTGCTGGTGCACTGCCTGGCGGGCATCTCCCGCTCGGCCACCATCGCCATCGCCTACATCATGAAGCGCATGGACATGAGCCTGGACGAGGCCTACAGGTGACTCTGACTTCCTCTCTGTGACTCACTCGCCCTCCTTCTCTGTGTCTGTCTTTCACTCTGTCTGTCTGACTCTGTCTCTCTCTCTCTGTCTTTCTCTGTCTCTCTCCTTCTTACTGTCTCTCTCCTTCTCTCTCTCTCCTCTCTCTCTGTCTCTGTCTCTGTCTCTGTCTCTGTCTCTGTCTCTCTGTCTCTCTGTCTCTCTGTCTCTCTCTCTCTCTCTCTCTCTCTCTCTATGTCTTTCACTCTTTCTCTCCCTTCAAGCCGATTGTACCTCCTAGACGGTAGTACGTTCATCAGCTGTATTGTCTGTGACTCACATTTACTTCCATTTTACATGCATATATTTGACCTACATGCATGCTAAATTGAAGTAGTGGATTAATGTCAAATGCGTCAGATCCATTCTTTATAATTCACATTCAGGTTATTTTACACCTGAAACAATCCTATCCTATTAAATCACTTGCATTATAGTTCAATTCATACACAGGTGATTGTACATCTCAAACAGTCACAGGTGAATCCCTACTTTATGTAACACACCTCAACATGAATGTTCCTCCAGAGCAAGTCCCAAGTGACCCCCCCCCCCTCGTACCCCGTCCCGTCCCCGGGGGTATTTTATCTAACTCACATTCCTCGGCCAAAGGGTTCTTAGCGGTGGAATGCGTGTCCTAATGAACCCATGTCCTCGGGTGACCCCCAATTACCGCGTCCCCGCGTGTCACCCCCAATTAGCGAGGGAGGCGGGGAACGGCTGCTAATGAAGGCCGCCCCCCCCCCCCCCCCGGGACCCCCGTTCCATAGCGCCTGCAGTCTGTGATCCTCATACTCACACGTTGCCCGTCCGTCCGTCCGTCCGTCCGTCTCAAAGGTTCGTCAAAGAGAAGAGGCCCACCATCTCCCCGAACTTCAACTTCCTGGGCCAGCTTCTGGACTTCGAGAAGAAGATCAAAAGCCCCGTCGCCACGGACGCCAGGTGGTCCAACTCCGTCCAATCAGAGGCGGCGGCGGAGGCGGAGCCGGCGGGGGCGCCCCGCGAGGCCGAGGGCGTCGGCGTGGGCGGGGCCTGCCCGGAGACGGATGCGGCGGCAGCGGCGGCGGGGGCGTGGCTAGAGCCCCTCACCCTGCCCTGCGTGCTGGCGGTGGGCCCCGAGGACCGCCTGCTGGCCCGGGCCCTCGGCGGCCTGCAGCTGGCCGCCGAGGGCCCCGAGGACAGCGCCCGGCTCAAGCGCTCCTTCTCCCTGGACATCAAGTCGTACGGCGAGCTGGGCGGAGCCAGCGGCGTTGGCGTGGGCGTCGGAGGAGCAGGCGGCGTTAGTGGGGGCGGTGGCGGCGGCGGAGGAGGTGGAGGAGGTGGAGGTGGAGGTGGAGGTGCGCCTCACCGCGTCTTCGCCCCGCAGGGCGACGCCCCCGAGTACTTCAAGCCGTCGGCCTTCAAGGAGCCGGCCAGCAAGCCCTGCCAGTTCTCCCCCGTGGAGGAGGTGTCGGAGCAGTCCACGCCGGAGCACAGCCCGGACAAGGAGCGGGCGGACGGGCCCCGGGACCCCCCCGGCCCTCCCCAGCATTCCACCAACAACACCACCACCTCGTCCTCCACCTCCACCTCCGCCTCCGCCGCCAAGGAGCCCGGCCCCAAGCCGGCCCGGCTGCACCGCAGCGCCAGCCGGGAGGAGGCGACCGGCGCCCAGGCGGCCAGCTTCCTGCTGGGCCTGTCCCGCAGCCAGCAGCACCTGGCCCGCCCCGGCGCCGGGGGCTGCGCCCTGAAGGGCTGGCACTCGGACATCCTGCTGGGGCCCGTCGCCGTGTCCACGTCCTCGCTGGCCGCCGGCTGGTACCTCTCCGCCGACGCCACGCGCTTCTACTCCACCTCCGCCGTCCTGGGCGGCGCCGGCGCCGGCGGGAACGTCGGCAACGTCGGGAACGTCGGGAACGGGGGCTTCGCGGCCTACAGCTGCTCTCAGGGTCTGGAGGCGGTGCGGCGGCGGGGGCGGCAGAAGAGCGGCGACCACGGGGACTCGCGGCGGAGCTGGCACGAGGAGAGCTCCTTCGAGAAGCAGCTGAAGAGACGCTCCTGCCAGATGGAGTTTGGCGGCGGGATGCTGGAGAGCCGGTCCCGGGAGGAGATGGGGAAGGTGGGCAGCCAGGCCAGCTTCTCCGGCAGCATGGAGATCATCGAGGTTTCCTGAGGGGGATTGTAGTCCTATGAACCTGGGGATTGTAGTTCTTTTTCTTTTTGTATAGACTTGAATGGATTTTTTTTTTCTTTTTTGGAATGGATTTGGTTTTTTTGCGTTCCCGCCTAGTTGGGATAACATGGAAGACAATTAATATAACCCAGGTTAGACCTTGAACTTTAGTGGCACTTTAATACAGGAAGTGCGTTTCTTCAGTGGGCCTTAAATGTAGTGAAGCGTGACTCTCGCCTTGGAAACGGCGTCGTGTTTTTTCCGAGTGGGAAGGAGAGGAACGCGTTAGGTTGTACAAAAAGAGAAACTGTTGTATTACTGACGACTGAGCCTTTGAATGTTTTGTCTGCGTTTCTGATCATCTTTTAATTCTCAATCGCCCGTTACAATTGCCTGACATAAGACATTTTCTCATCAATACAAGAAACGTAAACCGAAGTCTGGTGATGTTGAACTGGAAAGAAAAGGAGGTTTATCAAATATATTTTTTGCTTCTCTGCAAGGTGTCAACAATCCAGAACCTCACGAATCCAAAATAAGTTTTGAATATTATTTTTTTCATTGAAAACTCTCAACTGAGCTCATAGTTAAAACTCAGGTCCTAATTTGAGCTGCAGGATGATACTTCTGAACTCCTGCGACCGACGAGGTGAAATTAATACAAAGGATTTCTAATGAACTGGAAAGAAATGAAGGTTTTGGGAAACCAAAAGTGCTTGTTGCTTGAAAGATTTTTTTTTAAATACTTAATTTCCACCAGTATGTATTTGAAAAGTAAACGTAGCTGGGATGTCAGCTGTCTGGTAAAGAAAGGTTAACTTCAGTGATGCGTTCAAGTCCTGTCTGAAAAGGCATTCACTAGACCGGGTTGCAGTTGGCAGAAAGGGGTCAGGGCGTTGGAGGACTTCAGAAAGAAGTTCTCTAAACAGGCAGAAACGGAGGGTAAGTGAGTAAGTTAGTAAGAGCTTTTCATATCAAAGAGGCTGGGACTCTTGTTCAAAGATCTAACAGCCTTGACAGAGAGTTTACCGAGTGTTTAAAACCGCTTTTTAAAAGACAGATTTCAAAATAACCTTGAGGTCCTTGGCTCCGGTTTGGTAGTCCTGGCATTTACTTGTGGTTATCGTTGCACTTTTGCAGTTTAATTCAAGTCGAGTGAAACATAACAGCTTGTGCACATGATTGAGCTGTTTGTTGGGGCAAGAAACGCATGGATGGATGGGAGTGTTGGGTTAAAAACATTGAAGATTCCAGAAGTGCATTTACAGTTCAATCATTTAAACGCAAATTCCCCGATTGAGGGGGGGAGCTTATACACTAATTATAGTAAATGAGGAGGTAGTTGCTGGCGTGCTCGTGGTATCTTTGTGTAGCACGTCAAAAACCTCACACATTGTATACTGTACTTTGTTTCAATGGAGCCCCTTTTCCCTATAGCCTAGGAACCAGACGATTCTGCGAGCCCATGTTGTGTTTGGTCTGTCGTATGCGTCTTGTTGCCCCCTCTCACGTTCAGACAGATTTCCAGCATGCCTGGACCGGGTCGGGCCAATCACCACCGTTGATCTAATATGGGGCGGGTTTGATACGTTGACTGATCAGAGGACCGCCCTATGGGAGCGCGGTTCTCATTAAGAACCAAGATGGCTGCCACTGATGTGTCACACGTCTCCCGCTCTGATTGGTTGTAGGTCTAGCCAATTGCATCCGAAGGCCTTTTGTTCTACGCCTTTAAAAAACATCGAAAGTGAAATGAAACGAAAGTGTTCGAGACTAATGCGCGTTTGTGCCTTGGTCTGGCCATGTCAGGCTGCGTTCTTCCCCTACAGAGAAGAAAACATCTGTTTAAATAGCAGGGAGACGTGTATACATGATGCATCGTCCATACGTGCTATGGGCCGGTGTCCAGAGATGTTATCCTTGGTATACAGGAAGTGATGTCATGCAACAAGCTGGGAAAGTGATCCATCCATCAGACAGAGTGACTGTGTTAACTGATGCACTCAGCGATGAGCTGATTATATCCCTTATTTTCATTGGCCTGTTTTGTTTCTCTTACTTCACTCTGGCTTTAACTCTCCGACCGTTTCCAAATGAAAACAACCGGGTTGTCGTTGACGTTGCCTGACAAGACTTTTACTGCCTAAATTTGAGGACCCCCCCCCCCCTATTGTTCACTTGGTAGCGTCCATGGTTATAAACATGATTTGGGTTTTTAAATTGACTACCTCTGGGAAATGCTGATGACTAATTGGATGTTGAGTTTAAAGTCGGTTAACTCCGAAACAAATCAGAGTGGACAATGTCGTCCTCATAACATTGTTCTCAATGTGCACATTTTAAATATATATAAATATCATAGAATTGTGGACATGCACTTTAAAAATAAATAATAATTCTGGGGGCGAGGACCCCCCTCTCGTGTGGACCCCCCCCCACAAAACCTTTACCATGGCGACGCTCTTATGAATGGATATAAGGAGCGGCCAAAGCATCATCATCACGAATAAATATTCAAGTCATTGTTTTCCTCCTGTTCAGAGGAAATATCAAATCACACACATCTAAAGGGACTTTAGTCACCTAGCCGCCATCTTGGTTATTAGCAAATTTAGAACCAAAATGGCCGTTATGTGAACGAGGCACCTGGTGCTCTGTTGACCCCCCCCCCCCCCATGTTGAGTTCAAGTTCAAGTTGAAGTCTTCTTCAAAACAACACTTGTCTCAGTGCCAGCTTTAATCCATTTCATGTTAAAGGTCTGAGTCTAATGAGCTCGATGCATGCCTAAACCCTAGCGTGTTTGAAGTTTTGAGGATTGACGCTTTATAAATGAACTTGGGGACACATATTGTTGGAGTGGGAAAAGATGTTGTGAAAAGTGTGGACGCACCCAATATTAAAGGCCGGATATTTCTTTGATGTCATTAAGAGTGATCGGTATTGCTTATGAACACAGTCACACGGGAAGGAAAGTTTCATGTTTTTAAAGGAATACCACAAAAGACTATAAAAGACATGCTATTCCCCCTGATATCTAGGAATGCCTTAAAAGGAACCCCATCCAAACAGCTTGTGTTAAACAGTGTTCTCTAATATCACCATCCGAGTACTTCATCTTTGTCTAGAGAAGTTGAGCATGAACGCGTTTATTACGCGTTTATTGTGCATTTGAAGGTTACTCCAAAGCTGTGAACCTGTGTGTGTGTGTGTGTGGGATCATGTGAGGTTAACAGACAGGTGTGTGTGTGTGTGTGTGTGTGTGTGTCTGTGTGTTTGCTGGGGTTATGGATTTCTGCCATAATGTTGATTACTACGCGCCATCCATTTGGTTCGTACCTAAAGCAATTATCCCAAACGCCACTATAATCCAATAGATTTAAAAAATACATAAAGCAAAGCCATTGATTCACTAGTTGGTCGCTTTACTTGACCGATAGAGAGAGGCCCGCCCGACATAGGGAGACGGATAGACATATTCAGGATTCACACACTTTAGATTATTGATGGTACCTGTATGAATCTATGTGGGAGTAGGCCTGAGAGTGTGAGATTATGTGTAACTTTTTCTTTGTTGTAAATGTGCACAGTTTTATGAAGTAAAAAAAAAGCAGTAGATGTATGATTACTATTGAAATAAAATTTGAAATGATAACATTTTTGTTATTTTTATGTTGGATCGCCTTTTAAATATGCATTTCACTTTAAAGAAAGAGCTAGTTATTTTAGAGTGCTACAATAACAGGCAACAGATTTGCTCATGTATTTGTCAGTGATATGTTATGTAAAATATTTTAAAGATCACTTTAGGGATTTTAAGAAATGCTTAAGTGAAAGTAAGCTCAGTATTATATTCAAAGTTCAGATGGTATCAGAGGGCGGGGTGTATGCCAGCCTGAATGAACGGTGTCTGATTATTCTCCCAGATAGGATTAATGTTAATGCACCGACGTACAATATCCAGTAGAGGGCGCTGCTGCCACGGTAAGGAGCGACCACTGAGGGGCGGGAAGGCGGGGGGTAAAAAAAGGGCAGTATTTGTGACACAATTCTGAAGTCAAGTCCAATTCGGCAACAAACGGAGCTCCCTGCTCCTGGTCTGAATGTATTTTATAAACTAATTGACGAAAAAAAGAAACCTCCCTAACGGATGTGAGAAAGCGTCTGGTTTCCTGGCGACCGCAAACAAACCCGACCCCGAGGCGTCCACCAGGTTAGCCGGACAGGTGCCACGCTGAGCGGCTCCTCATGAGGTCGACCGTCCAGGCAAGTACATTTAACCATTAAACCCCGGATCCTCTTCATCTGAATGTATTTTGTTCTCCTTCTTTCCTCCTTATTTGTTAACAATTCACCATATAATGTTTTCGCAGTTATAAAGCGTAATATAACAGACGTGTTGTAGTGTAATCGCTTAAAAGCCGCCGTAATGAGGTGCTTATACATGGTGAGGCTGGACGGAGGGCGTCTACCTGAACCAGGGCAACTTGTGCCCGGTCTGCCCTTCTGCAGGGCTGTACAGGTAGGCTGCACTCGGGTTCACTCATGGACGAGGCACACGGACAGTGAATTTCCGACCATCACTCATCGTTATCCTAAATTAGGTTTTATAGCCGTATGCTTGAGGCAGGCACCCATAAACCGCGCAGAACGTCACGTAGGGAACCTCGACCCGGTGGGTTCGGAAGTGCATGGCTCTGTTGTGTTGTTGGTATAGATTGCGAAATGCTGCCTTATTGACAGGTGATCGAACTACGGGTACCCTGCTGGGGTACCGGTTCACCCGGCCGTAGTGAAGTTTGCTCTATTTAAACGCAAGCTTGAGTGCTTATTCCGTTGGCTTGGGGCCCCTTTGCAGAATCCACAGCACAACGTCACCTGGAGGAGGCGAAACTCAAGTGGATCCGACTGGATTAATATTTAACACCCCGTTTATCATAGGGAGAGGACACACACACACACACACACACACACACACACACACACACACACACACTGAACTACACATCTATGAGGAGAAATGGGGTAGAGGTGATAAACTGGCAGGCCAGCTCATTAGCAGCCTCCTGCCTGGGACCTCTCTAGGCAACGGACGAGAGAGGAGTTAGCAGCAGCCTTTATTTCTCTGGTGGGCTAAGATTAGATAACACTTTATTGATCCCTAAGGGGGAATTCATTTGTCACAGCAGGTCTCCTTACGCAATGCAAGGGTTAAGAAAATAACAACCTCTTCTTCTGACGATGTCATTGCCTGGTAAAAACAATAGAACAGTGGTAATAGAGCACATGGCTGATAATATCCTATCCATCCACTCAAGTATAGGACAGCATAGCGATTTTAGTTGGTAATCCTCTTTGCTAATAGCCTTAGCCCTTTGGACATGGCGACTTAGTGGGGGACTTGTGGTTGCTGAGATGCCCTATACCCACCGTTGTGCAAAGCAACGTTTTCTCGCTCTTCGGATATTAATTGTTCTTTGGAATGGTCTTTGATTTAGCCAAGTTCAGACACAAAGCTCCATACATGGACAGCTGTCCTCGACTGACTGACTGACTGACTGACTGACTGACTGACTGACTGACTGACTGACTGTGAACCACGCCAACTTGAGGGGTGGCGTCCAAGAGTGATGACAATTTCCTTTGTTTACTAGATGCATGATGTCTGCTGTCCATGTTTATAGCAGTGTTAATGGGCAAACATTTGACTGGGTTTCCTTTCCAGTGTGTGTGTGTGTGTGTGTGTGTGTGTGTGTGTGTCACAGTATTAGTCAGATCTGTAACCTGTGGCTTGTGTAGTAATTCCAGTCTGGGTGTCTGTTGTTCGCGGGGGTGGGAAGCAAGGGGGCTTTAGCACACACACACACACACACACACACACACACACACACACACACACACACACACACACACACACACACACACACACACACACACACACACACACACACACACACACACACACACACACACACACACACACACACACACACACACACACACACACACTGAACAGATGGCGCCAAGAACAACAGTTCTTCAGTGGAGGGATTCTGGTGTCGCCAGGCTGATCAGAGAGGCTTCTGGGAGGGAGCGAAGAACATGATTTCTGAGCACCCAAGAAACTCTGCCGTTGGTTCAAAGCAAGGGAAATATATTCAGAAACACGTGTGTGTGTATCTATTAATATTTTGAGCACACAAAAACTCTGCTGTTAGTTCAAAACAAGAAAAAAAATACTGTATCTATATTTTTTATGACAATATCGTCATTATATAAAATTAGCTATTGTTATGACACAATTGTTAAAATGCAACAATAGCAATAAAATACAACAGTAGAATGATATCAATACTTGTGATAAATACTATTGCCCAAACTTAAGGACAAACACAGAAGTCAGGATTAATCTGAGAGCT
Source organism: Gadus macrocephalus (assembly GCF_031168955.1). Classification (NCBI taxonomy): domain Eukaryota; kingdom Metazoa; phylum Chordata; class Actinopteri; order Gadiformes; family Gadidae; genus Gadus; species Gadus macrocephalus. The sequence continues at coordinate 884,460 of NC_082385.1, read as the reverse complement.
CTTTCTGTTGATGTTGTTCCGGCTCCTATGTATAACAGAAGTACAACGGTCCAGCGCTACTAGGTCCAAGTCTTAAAAGCGTTCAGCGGTCGCCACGGAGACGGGCGACTGGTCCACAGTCAAGTCCTACCGAGGTGACCGTCGTCGTACCGGGGTGACGTATTCATACCTGCGGCGTCCGATGTGCGCACCCGTGTGAGGCGGTCACCTCGTGGAACTCCCCCGGTCTGTCGGGGGAATCCGCCGGGCAGAAATAAGACATGCATCAATGTCTGAAGAGCAGAGACTTGTTTGATTCCTGTTGTTATGAGTGGTTGCTTGTGGGGGTCGGATCCACTATATAAGACATCAACAACACAGAGCGCTGTTCTCAGGAGAGCGTCGGCCATCTATTCTCATCTGCATTCGCGGTCGTGTTTGTTTAGCTGCATTCCTGGGTTGCTAACGATTTTGTGGAACAGATTTGACAAATCGCATGTATCTTGTTGTTCCCTTTGTGTGCTACATTTACATTTAGGGAATTTTTCAGACGCTTTTATCCAAAGGGCCTTACAATATGTACATTTATCAGAAGAAAGAGAATCAACAATATATCTGTCAGTGCAGTAAGTATTTTCGTGCAAAGCACTAACAATTGCTATAGGTTAACCCAAGATAGCTAGGATAAGATGCTACATGATGCTAAGTACTATTCTCAAGTGCCAGGACGTACAACATACAATAAGTGCGAACATTAAATGACAGGACGTCATTTGAAACAGTCAGCAAACTGTGTTGTAGGCTAATGAAACTCAGCAGCTCTCGAGGGAGTCGGCGTTCCTGTGGCAGCCTTTTCTGTGTTTTCACGTCCTCTGCCGTGTTTTTCTCCCTCCTCCTCATCACACGGCACTCGGGGTCAAAGGTCTCCATGGCTTAGTGTCCTTTTAATAACGCTGACTTCTGGAAACGAGAGCCGACCCTTAATCCCCTGCCGATGAATTTCCGACGTGCCGTGGTCGGTCGCCGCTCCTCTGTTTAACTTGTGTGTTTTGTGTTTGTTTCTGATGGACGTATCGGGGTGTTTTCAGAGCCTTGACATTCTCTGTGTTATGTCACTGAGGCCTCAGCCTCTCAGTCTGTCGGGGAGTTTATTGTTTTTTCCGAACGGGTTTGATGTCTTTGAGCTTCTGTGCACTTTTGTTCAGCCTTTTCAAATTCGATGTTTGTGGAAGGAGTGAGTGAGTTTCATGATGAAACTGTGTTAAAGCAAAAGGTTGTTAAAGCAAAAGGTCGATGCTGAGAACTTTGTATGCTGCGGACGCAATTCAATTTGCTGTCATCATATCTTATACAAATTCTTTGAATGGCATTTATGTTGGACGTGTTTAGAAGAAAAGATCAAATCTGTAGTGGTTTCCATTTCATCTACTTTTTCATTGTTGAAAATCTCCTGATTGGACGTTCGTTAGTACAACGTCCAATCAGAAACAACCGACACCAACCATCTCTTCACATCGACCGATAGCGATTGGCCTAACGGAGTAAGACGTCAATTGGTCAAACCGAACATCAGCCATCCCATAATACACTTCACAGCCTTAATCCTTGGGAACTTGTGTGATTCTTCAGTGCAGTCCATACGGTCGAATCCTCCTGTGAGCGTTCCATTCAGTCGAATCGCAAGACACATTATTACATAACGGGAAGGAGCCAGGACTCGTCTCGGGCTTTGGAGATCTGAAACCTCAAAACATTGAAATCCACCGGGAGAATGTACTGTGTGTGTGTGGGACGGGGGGGGGGGGGAAATGTTTCTCAGCAGGGGGTAGAACTAGGCCTCCTTGGATCAGGAAGCTTGGGTCCTCGTTTCCTGAATGAGTCATGGCCAGTGTTCATTTCAATTTGCTGGAAACTTTGCACGATGCACTGCTGTGAGGTCAGTCTAAGGCCTATTGGGAACACGTTGTCCTTGGCTACAGTACAAGTACAATAGTACAATAACGATGTTTATATACCGTTCAGCTTCAAGGTAGAAGCGCTTTGGAAATGTTTTATAAAGAGAAATGTTGATACTTTATCGACAAGTTGAGGACATGAGGTTTATGGTCTCGTTTAAGGTGTGGCGCATTCCTGACGTCCAGCTGGCCTTTCAACATTATGTTCAATGTTTGCTCATGGGCCGAATACAAATCCAACCTAATATGCGACAGTAAGTGGACAAACGGCTTCATATTGGTCATGTTGTCATATCATCTGAGCCCTGCTGTACCCACAGGCACATTACTGAACACTCCTCCTCACAGCTCCAGACGATCTTTGACTCCATGAGCCCCGGTATCTGTCTGCTCTTTATTTATTCATGGGGTCGATGAGGGTTTAGAGAGGGAACCCAGCCAATTGGTGCCATGAGACTCAGTTTCTGGGTTCCTTTTTTTGAAAGCTGTATTGATTCGGTATGTTTGGTATTAATAAAACGTTGAAGCAACTGTGGAGGAACACGGATTGGAAGTACATTTCACATGCAGGAATCTTGGCACATCTTGATCCACTGAAACATGACACAAAGATATACCATAGGGGGTTTGCAGCATAATCGTCAGACTGTCTGTTGGAGATGCATTTTCATTTCAACCCTGGTTAAAACAAATGGGTCATCGTCCGCATCCGCTTTGTATGAGTATAGTGGGCCTACGCGTATTGTTTCCTCGACGTGTCTGGGGGTTCACTGGAGATATGTCTCCATCTGGGAATAATAAGCTAAATCCAGCAGCTCCTTCCCACACACTCTTTATGTAGCTTGGCCAGCGCAGATCTATTGCTGGAGTAGGTCTGTGTGGAGGGAAAATCCAATAGTATGCCCCGAGGCACCTTCTACATACCTTATAGCCTGCTCTCTCTCTCCCTCTGTCTGATTGGTCGAATTCTCCTCCTTATTTAAATTCTCGCCACACGTTTTTGGATTATCAATAAAACATTTTCGGTGACTTGTTTTGTGTGTGTTGACTTTTGACAACTGCCATTGTTTAAGCCAGTTATTTTATGAAGCATTTTCTCCTCCTGTCTTGATGAAAATGTATTCACCTTCACATTCCTGTGAAAGGGAATTAAAACCCAAACAAAGCCGGAGGTTCATCCGACTAAGCGTCTGTGGTTGGGCAGCCATTGTTATTCAAATGTTCTGCTTTACAATCGCCTCCACCCACCTTGTTACCCGGACTTCCTCTGCTCTTAAGCTGTCTGATCGCTGCTTGGCGGGGGACAGTTGTGGAATAATCAAAGCTCTGGTTCTTGTGGCCCTCAGAGGCCTGCACTCAGGGTCCAAAATGAACAAATGTCACCAGCCCATGATGGCGACATTTGACATTTTGGCAGTTGGTAAAATGTGTGGGCACATATTAAAAGAACTGCTTGGTCGGTCGATTTTTCCACTCCGGCAGGTAAATGAATACACATTGACGGCTGCCTATACTTTGGTTGTTTTGAGTTCTTGCCTGACTTTCAAGGGACCAACCGATCCCAAACTCATGTTCAATGTTGTTCAGACGAAGAAACCTTGTTCTTTTGCCTGGCAAACACAAAGTCTCAGACGTGTGTTGAAACTAGCTTTAATGCGGCCTGCGACCGTTGATCAGGAAACATTTATAGATAACCAGGCCAAACCTCTAAACCCCTCTTGCGCCTACCACCTTCTCCTCCACCCAATGGCCCATTAATTATAAGCTTATGTCAATCCCTGAGTCAGAGCAGTATTGCCTCCTGTATGACAGGCTCCGCCCCCTGATTATGATGATTATTATGTGGGCGGGGCCAGAGCTATTAATCACACACAGGGGCCCAGGGCTCAAAACATACGCTCATGCCTGTCTGTTCCAGGGACCTGCCCTAGAGGTATGTTTTACAGCTGACTGCACCCCCTTTGCGTCACTGGGTTTTATTTTTTGCCTCCATTTTCCTCGTCTTGATACCGCTCTTATCCTGGTGGGTCGAGGTGAGTGGAATTTGCTTTTTGATTGGCAGTGAGAATCCAATAGGGTGCAAGGGGTCAAGGGTCATCAGCTGACTGCTTCTTCTGTTGACACTACTTCTGATTTGAAGAGTGAAGAGAAAAACCTCAGTCACACACGCTTTTACGAATGGCAGCCTAATCATTGTGATGTAGTTTAACTTCAGAGGGGGGCAGGTAGGAGATTACACAGTCAAACATTTCAGGGTGATGTGGTAGAGGTTCTTTGAAGAGTTCTCTGATTACTTATCTGGGTAGCGGGAAGAACAGGCAGTAGGGAACTCTTAAACTTCTGTAGGAAGTGCTCTATTACTTCTGTAGGAAGAACACCTTACTTCTGCCAAAGCTTGTTTGTAATGAGATCTGAAACATTTTTGTCTTCTTAAGTCATGCCTCATTAGAGTCGGATTCCAAGCAGTAAGTTTTGACTTGACTTTATTTTGCTTTTCCCATAAACCACGACCCGCAGAACTCCAAACGGTCCGTTGTTTACTCGATGACCAACAGCAAAGCTTGATATTTGTGTTATTTTTTTCTCGTCAAGAACGTCCGGGGGTGGGGGGGGGGGGGGGGGGTTTAACATAACTTCTGTTTTCCAAAAGAATCCCATTGGTCCCATGGGTGCCAGTATAGAGAGAGCGGGGGGGGGTTATTAACCCCCCCCCCGCCCTCTCCACACTGGCACCCATGGGACCAATGGGATTCTTCTGGAAAACAAACACAACAAGCATGTGTGTGGCATCCATCCAGCATCCCGGTTTCTAGGAGCACACCACTCTTCCGGGAAGGAACTCCTTATCTATGTTGAGGGAGGAGGGAGGAAACGCCTGTCATTGGCTGGAGAAGGGACTTTTAAATAGTGCATCTTGGTACAACATGGCACCATTTTGGCTTCATTACTGTCTGTAGAAGGTTGTTTGTCGAAGGAGTACATTTTAAGATAAGCTAAATTGTATTAATCCAATGACGGGGACATTTTGTCTGTGCAGCATTTAGTGCGAAATATCATACACAACAGATGCTAACTGGCGAATGCGTGCGTAATACAGCAAGGATCGGAGTGTTTGTATGCATTTGTGAAGACGCGCACAACATGTACGCCTCAGAACAGATGCCATCGTCTTGCAGCTTGGAATATGGCAGGTACAGCTCTTGCTGTACCTGCGCCAGCAAAAAGGTCAAAATTGTCAAGTACTGCACTCTCCCGTTTCCTCCCCGGTGTGTGAGAGCCTTCCAGCTGGTGTTATTAGCACCAGGTTCTAAGCCAACACGACGGGAACATTTGAAGGATGTGGGATCGCTGAGACTTGCGTTCTACCAGGTTCACGGTTCACCGGTCTCTGTGGTGAAATTAACTTTTACCCGGGACAAGAATGTAATGTGTCATTTCATTTTTTGGCAAGGATTAAAACATTTGTCTGAGGGCAAGCTCTTGATGTGGAGAAATGTGACTGGGAAAAATCATTTTTAAAAGCACACTGCCAGAGTGCTGCTGCAACAGTGTAATATTTATACTTGGGACAAATCAAAGCTGGTGTCGTTGTTGCAAGTATTAAAAATGCCATACTTGGCAGCATCTTGGCGTTTCTGCCCAAAAATAAAAACCACGAATTCCATTTAGTGATTACCTAATGAGGAGTGATGGAAACAGAACATGACTTTGTTTGACACATGAATAACCCCAGAACACAACAGTTTAAGTACGCTGACCAACTGACCCGTGACATTGACCAGTATGTTCAGCACAGGCAGTGATTCGCTTTATCAGAACTGGCTTTGGTCTTATCGTTATTAAAGTAGAAAGGTATGTTTTAAAACTCTCAAAACTGTGAAAAGATTTACAGTGATTGATTGCCCATCAGGTAGTACAGGATTTAAGCATGAAGTTTTCTCCTGCTCCTGCTTAATGGATCTTAATGTTGGACGTTCATCATGCTAAGTTATATTAGTTCCTGGTGATTGATGTGCGCTTACTCTCTTAAGTTTGTACTTTCCTCCTTTTGTGTGCACAACTTTAAAAGTCATTCATTGTTAAGATTTCTGCAGAGATCAAATGGCTGCTGTTGCGTTTGTGCTGAGGTACTTAGTCAGATTAAGAGTTATTAATGCAGATAAGTGATTGTGAGGGGGTTTTGTCGGCTCAAAATGTCTTGATGTTCTAAGTGGTCTAATTATTTTAAAATTAGGAAAAGGTACTTTGCTGTTTTTACAATTAGTTTGTTTCTGCTAACACAGGTTAGAAACAGGATTCAATGTAAGATATTATTAGAAATATTTTGTTTGGATGGAGCTGCCAGCAAGAATATTATTTAATCTTTGGCTTTAATATGCAATCAACAGTTCTTTTTCAATTGCTATCAAGAGTATTACAAATTTATTTTCAAATGCTTATACTAGTCTTGGCTTGGCTTATGTGTGGTGGGCTCAAACATAGTGAAAGAATACATTTTGGAAGTTGGTTATTTATAGTATTGTGGAAAAGCCCAGAATGCATTGCAGGTGAGTAACCGTACCAGCGGCCAAAGCTTGTCTTGTTCATGGCTTTCTGGTGGAAGTCGATTCCCACACGGCATAAAACTGATTGTCATTTCACATTTTTGATTTCTTTATTTAAAGGGACAGCGCACATTAATAAACACGAGCAACAGAGTTCAACATGTAAATGTGCCAGATTTAGCCATGCCGGCTAATTTCCATCTGTAGTCTGTAGTCCCATCTGTAGTGCCGCATGAAGCTGTGCTCCGCCTGAATGTATTGATTTCCGCTAGTTGTGTTCTCTTTCCATCGTGACCGCCCTATAGTCTATCGCAGGTCAGCGGTAATGAGCCTGGGGTTATTAAACGGGCAGTTGGAATATTTAGTGGGCACCAGTTTGAAACTGAGTTACGGTCAATACAGACGCCATGTGTCGAGGGACATGACCCAGGCCTTAAATATAACCCAGGGCTGTCCGTATCCACGGTGTGATTAAATCATATCTTAATGGGGCTGTAATGAACGCTTTATTGGTCGTGGGAAGTTAGAAGCAGCTACTACCGAAGCATGATAAAACCTGCAGATAATACTCTGCAGGTTTTATTACGTGTATCCGTTTAGGTTTATCTGTCCTCGTTGTTAATTTTGTCTCATCTGTTTGGTTTTTGGCTATCAAACTCAACGCCACCGCCCAGATCCCGAGTATACTTTTTTTATATTGTGACTTGATTGAAGTTGAGTTTATTATAATACACGGGATTCATGGACGACCGCCTCGTATTCAGTCATTTAATGTACTTCCTCCTTCAGCATGTGGGCTATTGTGAGCACAGAGCACGCCACGAACAATGAGCAACTTACCGCGCTCCCCTGCAGTTTTCCATTGGCCCAGATCCTCCCTGGGAGGGGGGGGGGGGGTGGTGGTGGTGGTGGTGGTGGTGTGTGTGGATGGCTGTCAGGAGTGTTGCTGTATCAGCAGATTAGTCAATGCACAGTGAAGGGGCCTCCTTGCTCTTAGTGGGGCTTTCTGCCGTGAAGTCAATCTTCAGTATATGCAGGCCTTGAGTTTTATATAGGTCCAGGGGGGAGATACAGTAGCACGTTGGGATTGTGTGCAAAGCTCACTAAGGGGAACTCATAATGAAACCTTTTAATCTGATCATAAAGGTTTTTTTTTATGGTTGATTTCATTATTGGGCAAAGAGTCACCAGCTCACTTCTCAGCTCTGGCTTTGTTGAAACACACACTGTGTGCTAACTGCGTTGTGTGGAGGAGATGTATCCCAGAACACTTTGGAGCTTGTGAAGAAATGTGGGGGATTACGAGAGTGTGTGTGCGTGTGTGCGTGTGTGCGTGCGTGCGTGCGTGCGTGCGTGCGTGCGTGCGTGCGTGCGTGTGTGTGTGTGTGTGTGTTTGAGTCTCAGTGTAAATCTTCTTACCAAATCCTCTTTACTTTCCATTGTGGGAGAGCGACGTGCGAATGGCGAAGAAACATTAGCACTTGTGCTTCACATTGCGAGTGAAAGAATCAAGAAGGAGCGGATGAACTGGATTTAAGGGGGCTGGCGATGTGATGTGATGTGACGCCGCATACGGTTCAGGTACGGCTGGACTCGAGCCCTGGACCCGTTACTGTGGTCGGTTAATACTGTTCACTGAAGAGGACAGCTTGCTCGAGGCCTGGGCTGTGTTGTTAATTTCCAAATGAGTTGACACCTCGAACGTCTCCGGATCTCTCTCGACCTCCTAAAGATGATCATTTATTGAAACGTTGGTATTTGCCGTGCTCAGACAGGCAGATGGGTTGATCATGTGGAATCCGGTCCTCACCGGTTCAGACAGCTGGTCTAATGTTTATTTTTTTTGTGCCCGCCCTTCCTGCTCATGTATCATTTATAGCCCTTGTTTACATTTAGTTTCTTCAATGAAGTCGTCCGCAGGTCTTTGAATTGCCAGTACAACTCAGTTATTGTGTTTTGGTGAGCCTCTCATCAAACGGATCGTGATGGATGTTAAGTTAGCGATACTTGTACTTTTATATTTAGGTCTACCGCAAACAGAAGTGGCTACTCTGTAATTCTTTTTGTAATGAAGAGTTGCAAAATACAGTTTTGTATTTTTCCTCATTGCCCTTTGTGTAATTAAATGACTGGGGCTGCTACTCTTGTGTAAATCAGTAACCACTTGGAGAATGAGTCATTGTTTATTTATGTTTAGCAATGAGATGGGACACTCCCCATATACTAAGCCACACCAAAGAAATGTGTTACTTGTGCAACCCACCTGAATCTGTTATTTCACCAGTTTAACTTGGTTAAAATACAATGTTTCCCAGTTAATTTTTAGTCCAAATTGTTCAAGTTATTCAATATGAGTCAGTTGGTGGATCTTTTGTCTTCTATTTCGTAAGATCTTTCAGGCCTGTATTGGTTTGCAGTAGAGCTGTTCCTTGGGGAAAGGGAATCTTGAACACGTGTGTCATCATGACGTAGGACGTGCTAATGGGCTACTCTGCGTCACTAAACTCCTTTGGAGAGATAAAGCGGACCCACCCATAATAACGCTAGCACACTTGTGGTGTCACCATTACTTTACAGTGGGACGGGTTCTGTTTGCAATGCTCTCCACTGACCTCACAGGCCGGGCATGATGTTTCCTCGCTCAGCCTTATCAAGGCTGGCTGTGTTGACTAAGGGCTTTAATGTGGCTCTGGAAACGAAGGGAGATGGAAATCCCACCGCAGTGTTTGCAGACAAACTGCCATGCCTCTGCCATGTCACATATGAAGTATGAACTCACCACAAACGATCAACATACTAGACATGGGTTATTTGCGTATCTGTGGTCATCCCCGCCCCCCCCCCCCCCCCCCCCACCAGTATGGCCCCCTGTGTGTCTCCTTTAGGATAATCCCTGAGGTATATCCACCTGTCTCTCGCTCCCTGCAGACCACGTGGTCACTGAAGGACCTTGGAGGCTTTCCCTCACTCACACGCTCCAATCAGACAAGCGCCGGTGTGCTTTATAGGAATGTACGGTCGCCCCTCGGAGGAAGGCCAACGAGCAGAGTATCCTCAGATAGTAGCCTCTACTACAGGCTAGGATCTATATCATAAATCAAGCCTTCAGACGTCTATAGGGCAATTAATGGCCCCAACCGTGCAGTGTTCATGGCCTCTCTGGGTTTGCATTCATGGCCACTTTGGGGTTGTATATTTTAAAAGAATACTGACAAGTAGTCTGTGAAAATGGTGGATAGTGTTGATGCCGACGGTGACATGTTTGGGGACATATTCATGTAGCAAGAGAAGGTTGGCTTTTCCTCTCTGCTAAAACCCTTCTAAATAATGAATGTGTTCTACGCAACAGAAATACAATATTAGTTACATACAAATAGTCCTTTTGCGAGAGGCGTTGGTCCGAACGCACTGGAGCCGGTCTGTTCGGTCTTGTCTTCTGGGGATCAAATTACTTCTCGTCAGAGGTTCTTGTATTTCTTAGAAAACAAAACTCCTCGCTGTGTGGGTGAGGGTTGGCCACCAGATGTCTGTCTGTCTGTCAGTCGTTATGACGTTATGACGTCCGTGATCTGGGTCAGTCGCGGGCCCGGGCGCTGTAATGACGTCCCGGTCGTTTCCCCTTCTAATCCGGGCTGACCTATGGCAGGCTGCGAGGCAGGCTAACCCTCCATCGATTGGTTGAAGGCCGTCCTCACCAGGATGGATGGGCTCTGATCTTAAGAGGTGTCAGAAAAGGGCGGGAAAGTGACGGATTGACAGTTGGACGTTACGGCTTTTGACGCGGGAAGTGAATAGTAGACGTGGCCGGTTGCGATGAAGAGGCGAGATTCATATCAATGTCTTTTTGATTGCTTAACGAGTTGGCATGGCCATAATCTACCCTAAACACTTAACGGCTAGCTGTAGCAACATGGATAACATTAAGATATTTGAAAAGATAGGGGAAGTATTTAGCAACAGGGAGGGTCTGTCAAATATTGATATCACTCCACCTGGACTGACACGCAGGGCTGCAACTAACTCTGGTCCTTGGCAACCTTGCTCCAGAGCACATTGTGTAAAGGTGCTAGACTGACCATGGAAAGGCCACAGTGCTCGTGTGTGTGTGTGTGCTCGTGTGTGTGTGTGTGTGTGTGTGTGTGTGTGTGTGTGTGTGTGTGTGTGTGTGTGTGTGTGTGTGTGTGTGTGTGTGTGTGTGTGTGTGTGTGTGTGTGTGTGTGTGTGTGTGTGTGTGACCCACTATTGTGATGACACCACAGTTGTTCATCCATCATTAATATAGGGTGTCAGTCTACCACCTGGGTGTGGGTGTTGCCTCTATTCCTCCTTCAGTTCTGCTCAGCCTTTTGAAAATGACAAAATGTTTGATGAAAATGTTAAATATAATGTGTCGAAAATATACCATTTCCCGTAAGGTGATGTAAGCGGTGTCTGGTCAGTGGTCACCCACAAATAGCACACTAATCATCTCCTTGATTGTCAGGTTGAATCATGAGGTTTGAACTTCAACGTAAGGGGCTTTCTGCATCCACCATAGCCAGAGCTTTGATGCTGCTGCTGCAGCCGCCTTCGAGAGCCTTACCGTCTCATATAGGCCACTATGTCACCGCTAAATTTAGCTTTGGCACATTGGATGCTCTACAAGGTGATCTGCGATTTGCCCACTGATGAAACAGGAACAAACGTCTGTGGTGTGTCTCAGCACGGCCAATGCAGTCATGACTTACCTAGAACCTCTGCAATGCATCATTGTCATACATTTGAAGCTATACCATCAAACTAAGCTTTTGGGTTAGATGTTTTCAATATCAGTGGCGAGTGGTTGTTGAAGCTTTGCTCTCTGTTGTAGTTCGTCAACCACTTAATCATCTATGAACGGTTGTCATGAAGTAAAAATGATCCTTTTACATTCACATTCAGGCCATTTAGCTTTTATCCGAAGCGACAGAAGAAAGAGAAAGTACAATACATCTCTGTCGGTACAGTAAGGATGTTCATAGAACCAAGTGCCAAGTAGTTAAGTACTATTTTCAAGTGCCAGGACGTAAAACATACAAAAAGTGTGTACAGTAAGTGCCAAATTATCAATACTACTTTGTGTGTCTTTCAAAAGGAGGAAATCAAACCGGTCTGGTACTGTAGTTGGAATGTGGAGGGGACTTCTACTGGATGTGAACTTCAGTTGTGAAGTTAAGGAGAGTCATGTACATCTTTTTTTTAATTTTTTTATTTATTTTTTTTACAAGTTTATTGTCTCTGGTGTGTATAAATTGAGATGGGAGGTACGATACATCTTTAAGTCTTTATCTTGGTGCTTAGGATGCCCCCAAGGGCCAAAACATCCTCACCCACAGGAGCAGCCATAATGTTTTCAGCAATTGACCTGTCTGAGGTAGTTATGGTTACCACATAACGAAGAGAGGGCGAGAGAGAGAGACAGAGAGAGAGCGAGGCCTTTGAGTTCAGTTCAATGAAATACGGAGCCCAAAGGAAAATTGGGGCCCTGGGAAAAGTCATCTTGTTGCTGCACTGTACATACAGCAACGCTATGCTAACAGAGACACACACACACACACACACACACACACACACACACACACACACACACACACACACACACACACACACACACACACACACACACACACACACACACACACACACACACACAGAGAATCTTTTTGTGTAGCAGTTGTTTAATTTCATCTTTATGAACTTTTCATCTGAATGTGACATTTCCCAGGCGGCCATGAGGAAGTCTTTAATGACTTCTTAAGAAGTGGAAAATGCTCTGTGGAAACTAGCTGGCACAACTCTCTCTCTGTGTGCAGTGTTTATCTTTTATCAAGGAGTGTTGGGTTGGTCTCCGCTGCCAGGCAAAACCTTTATTCAGCAGCTCACATATTGTTTGGTTTTACCAGGAGAACTGCTGAGAGAAACGCTGACGTGGTTGTGAGTGTAACGCACTCCTGTTAGTTTTAATGTCTTGTTCTGAAAAAGACAGCAACAAGTGGTATCGTATGATGTCAGTGTTCTGTCTTTCCCCTTGGATTTAGTTATTTGATTTGAATGCTACCTGAATCCCCTTGTTTGCACGCTGTATAAAGGCTTGGGGACTAGGGCATGAGCAATGGGTTTGGAGTTTGGTTTATTCCGTGGCTGTTTCACAGCCCATTGGAGCGTCAGTAAAAATCTCATGAAGGCTGTATCCAAAATGTCCTAAAATAATAAACTTGACATAAACTTGACCTGACGTGATAAGAGTGTGTTTGATGCTGTGTGTCCTTCAGCCGCGGTCTCGACCACCGCACGCTGAAGGGCGTGGCCAGGAGTCAGTCGGGCTGTTTATCGTGGTTGACGTTCTACCCACACTCCAATGATGTATCGTCTGGTAAACATACCAGCTCTTTAACGCTTGTTTATGAATACAATAATGGACTCTCGAAAGAAAGCATTGCATTGGGTTATGTTTTTTAATATTTACTAAGAAATAAAAGTGTTACACTTTTACTAACGGTCATTTCAACGGATCTCATAAGGTCTTTCATTGCAGATCAAAAATACTTTACATACTTGCCAATGCGTTTTCGAGTGTCTATGCAAATTTTGTCGTGTGATGTCATCAATAGACCGACTGCCTCGACCAATCACTGTCTTTGATGTCTTTTAGATTCAGGGATGTCAACAGGGTTGGGTTGGGTGGAGTGGCTGTGCCACTGCAAAGGCAGTGAATCTGACCTCCCTTGTCTATTTTTAATAAATGGACCATTGCTGGTGGTGTGTGTGTGTGTGTGTGTGTGTGTGTGTGTGTGTGTGTGTGTGTGTGTGTGTGTGTGTGTGTGTGTGTGTGTGTGTGTGTGTGTGTGTGTGTGTGTGTGTGTGTGTGTGTGTGTGAATCACCACACACACTCCTTCCTCCCCACACCCGTTTGTGTCATCCCCCCCATTTGCATTTTCCAAATCTGTGGCCGCAGGCTGAAGGAAGTCGACGTGTTAAACATGCGATGTTGAGTTCATAAGGACAAGCGTTGACGACGTTGTCGTCACGCCAACTGCTCCCTCGTCACCTTCTCGCCCATTTCCCCCCCCCCCCCCCCCCCCCCGGCCGGCCGGTCCACACTCATACAGAGACAAGTACAGGCAGTCTCAGAAACAAACCGTCTTGACGAAGTAACTTGGTTTATTTGACGCAGGCGGTCTAGTCTCTTGCCATCCGGGCGATCTGTTGAATCGTTTGTCACCGAGACCCCCTACAGCGGGAGACGGTGTCGTGTGTCTGTCACGGTGTGAACGGCGTTCAGTTGTCCAAAAAACGGTTGTCAGTTGCAACACACAAATTCAGCGCTAAACGGCATTTCCAAGTCAAATATCACAGAAGAGGCACGGGTTAGCTTGTTGGCTTGATAGCTTAGGTTAAGAGCATTTGTGAACACAGTGCTTTTCTACAGTCGTCACTTTATGTGATAGGATTTATATCAGGGTGGAATTCTGACATCATTTAGTGAGAAAGGAGAGTGGAGAAGATACATTTTCTATTCACAATTTGATGACATTTTATTTTGCTTTTGACCTAAATCAAATCAAATAAACACTGAGTTGTATGTCGTCAGATGATTTACGATTTTTATTACTGACAACTTGTTGTTCTGCATCTCCTCTCAGACGGGGTGCAGAAAGGTCGGCTCCATCTATAAAATCTCATTGAATATGCAGCATGTGACATTTATTAAAAGTAAACAGACACACAAAATGACACGCACAAAAAGACACACAAAAACAGACACACACACTCACAGACACACAAAAAGACACACACGCATACACACACACAGAGACACACGTACAAAAACAGACACACACAAAAACAGACATACACACACACACACACACACACATAAAAAGCCACACAAAAAGACACACACACACACACACACACACACACACACACACACACACACACACACACACACACACACCTGCTCTAGCCATAGTCGGGCTCTCTGTGTTGAACCAAAGCTGCCGGGCTCTGAACCCAGCCTGCCCATCGTCCCAGGCTCCCTGAGGTATCACCGGGTTGTTTGCGTAAGCAGCATGTCCACACCGTACAACAATGGCTCTGCTGTCGAGTGATGGGTTCAAAAACACAAGGGCCCACAATCTCCCCCTGGCCCCTGCTGGCCCCCGCCCGGGCCCCCGACCTGGCCCTCCAGGTGACGGGTTGCGTCCGTCTTGTCTGATCGGTCTCCTCTGATCTGCTCCATTGTTCCCGCCGGTGTGTGTCAGAGATAGCGTAATCTGTGTGTTGTCAGCAGGGTCTCGTCTCTTGCTGATTGCTTAGCGGAGAGCTTGCGTCGTGTGTTCGGGCGTCCCTCGTCTACGGCGCGGTTGGGAAGTTGAAGTGTATTTTGGTTATGATTCTGTCAGTGCTGCTGAAAGGATCGGGGAGTCATCTGTTGGCCAATCAACGGGACATTGATCTGACCTTGTTTTGGACGATCCATGAAATACGCTCACTCAGTCATCTTATTGAGTAAAAAGACCAGAGATCTGTTGTTTATAGCCTCAGAGAAGCACACATTGGGTTGTTGTCCTCTATTGCAGATCATTGTATTTAATAATGTGGCTCAAATGCTGTCGAATTTAAGATTTGCTTATAACTTGTTTTTGGTATTTTTCCAACTATTAAAGACATTTCATGGACTGTGTGTGTGTGTGTGTGTGTGTGTGTGTGTGTGTGTGTGTGTGTGTGTGTGTGTGTGTGTGTGTGTGTGTGTGTGTGTGTGTGTGTGTGTGTGTGTGTGTGTGTGTGTGTGTGTGTGTGTGTGTGTGTGTGTGTGTGTGTGTCATCCAGGTGTGTCTTGCGTGAAGTCCAGGATGAACGGCTACGACACCCCCCCCCTCGCCCCTGGCACCTTCGGCTCCTACCCCTCCCACCTCAAGTGAGTACCCCCCCCCCCCCCCCCCCATATCAGCGTTGCATTGTCGTGGCCAGTGAGTCCTCCATTTTGAAAGCGATACGTTTGGAGATGGTATCGTAAATGGCGGAAGAAATTTTCTAAAATCTGAAAAGATAACAGGAGACAATAACTGCTCTCACAAGACAAAACGGGCGTCCAGTGTATAAGAGCTGAAATCAAAATTGTAAATGCGAATGTATGTTACAACATTTGTAAACATACTAGGCTAATATTTTCACACTGTGATGGAGGGTGTAGAAACAAATCGTTCACACACTTGGTCAACACCTCAAATCGGCAAATAGTGGCCAATCTCTATTTTTTTATTTTAGATGAAGACCAACAACAAATGTGCCAGCAAATGTGGCATGGTGGGTAGTTTCTTTCTCACATCTTTCTCCATCAGTGACTGCTCAAGAGCTCCTAAGCACCAGTGACCAGCTCTCCCAGCTAACCCATACATCTCTTAATCTGACCATCCGTTCCTATTCCCACAATTCTGTTCTCTCCTGGACCGGTGTGATAAAAACCCAGTGACCTCTGCAGCTGCTCTCACACCATACATTGGTTAAGCGGTAAAAAAAACGAAATCTCGCCCGCTCTGTGGAAGATAATCTGCACTGCGGGAGAAGTCTTCATGTCGGGGTGGCCGTTGTTCGATGAGCCCAGGTCTGTCTGTCAGCCCTGCGACAGAAGAACCACATCCATTATTAAACGCCCGAGCATAGAGCCCCACACCCGGGAAATGTGGGAAAATATCGAGTGCCTGTTGTCGGTTGTGACGATGGTGTGATCTCCCTCGTGACACCAACTGACCTGCTGCGGTTTCCCGCTCTTTTATCTGCGATGCCCGCGTGCTTAGCAGTTAGGAAAGGAAAAGAGTTTAAAAAACTTGATCTTTAGCTTTTTTTGCAAAGGTCTCTCTCCTTGAATTGATAAGAAACGACGACAAAAAAACACAAAAAATAACGAATTTATCGTAGGCTAGCCAATGTGACATTGGGACAATCATGAAATTAAACAATGTGGATATTTATTGAGCGGCTTCGTTGAATACTCAAATCTGATTGGTCAATTATGACATTTTACGATCTGCTACTTCTAGAGCAAGCCCCTGCTTTGAATATCAGACCGTTGCTATGAATTCTATTTCCAACTGTAAACTCAAAGTCGTTGGGTTCTGTATCCCCTCCTTGGGTTTATTTCGCAATAACAAACCCCTTGCTGTGCAATGCGTACAATTTCCACATTTGCTACGGCAAGGTGTGATGTGAATATCTAGTTCATTAGCTTTGTTTGTGTTATTCTTTTTCAGCGGCCATGGCTCCAAATTCCCCGAGCCTCAGGAGAATAAAGCCAAAGTCAAATCCAGTGCCAAAAGTCTGTACGGTGAGTTCATTCCCCTGTTCAAACCTCATCTAACCACTCTAACCACTTCTGTACACCTATTAAGTCTGCCCTCCATTACACAAGAAATATCAACGTCATCAGTGTTTGCTGTTGGTGGGAAATCGCTGCTAGGCCACTGGCTAGAAGACGTAGCTTTAACCGTAGCTTTGACCTAGCTTACTTTCTTCCCTCAGGAGGTGAGATCCCCTGTATGGCTCTCGTATATATAAGTAAAGGTGGTGCGTTGGGAACCCCGTCATCGAGTTACCGACGGGTCGGAGAGAGAGCACGCACGCACGCACGCACTTTAGCCATTAGGGTGGAGCTGTCGAGGTAAACACGGCGTCAATAGTGAAAGCAAACAATGCCACACGCACCCATGCACTGTTTTAGTGTCTGGGAGAATAGGAACAATACTGGGTTAGGAGTGTGTTAGGGGAGGGAGCGAGGGCCATATTGGGCTCATTACCCTCAGAAAAACAAAGAATTATATATTTTTTTTATATCATTGTTTTTGAGCGTAGAACTATAAAAGGTTTGTTTTAGTAGCGTGTTTAAGTGTGTCTGCTCCTAACAAGGTGTGGAAAAACACTTAACATAGATGGCAGTCGGGCTGTTCACCCTTTTAGCAACTTGGCAGACGATGGCGCTGGCATAAAATACACTTGAGGTGGACTGCACACAAGCCCGTAAAAATGTGAACATTGCTATCTAATCTACGCAGCTTATGTTCCTAGGAGAGTGTGCAAGCAACCCCTGTTTACTGTTTTTTGGCTGCCCTTAGCCAAAACACCTCTGATTAGCCAAAAGACCGAGCACCAGAAACAATGCAACATAAAACCTATGCACCCAGACATTGTGTTTGACCTCAATCTCTTTCCAAATGAATATGATGAAGACAACGATGGCAGTGAGAGAGAGTCCAGTTAGGGCTGTGCTCTGTGTAGAACTAGTACTTGGATTGAGAGAGGAGTCGATCCATCGTTTACTTTCTGCGTCACCCGCTGTCATTCCTCAAGAGACAGCACTTTAGTCTCTTCACCTTTGACCCCTCCCTGCTCGACCAATCGCAGGCTCTGACGGACCGTATTTCTTCCGGACGTCCGCTAAGCATAAAAAGAGTGAAAGTAAGACGAGTAAGCTGCTTGTGTGTGTGTGTGTGTGTGTGTGTGTGTGTGTGTGTGTGTGTGTGTGTGTGTGTGTGTGTGTGTGTGTGTGTGTGTGTGTGTGTGTGTGTGTGTGTGTGTGTGTGTGTGTGTGTGTGTCACAAACACACATAGAAAAACAAAATACACACACACACACACACACAATCTCTTACTTTCTGTGTGGGTGTTTTTTGTTCTTCTGTGTTTAGTTTTTCTGTGTGTGTGTGTGACGTGCGGTGAGTAACTGTGTACATATTTTTGATGACGTTAATCAAGCGATCCATTTCACTTGCCGCTCATGCGGTCATGGGGCCGCTCAGTCCCCAGGCAGGAATCACTGTTGTTCCTCACCCTCAAGGGGAAACTAAACAGGGGAAGTGAAACTGCAGTAACAGCGCCCCCTCTGGTCGGTGACCGCGTTTTCTCACCGTGTCGGGTCCGGCTGATCACTCACCGTCGTTTGAAAAGCTAGCCCCAGGCTACCCCTGTGATCCAGGCGGTTCTCTCTGTGTGCGCGGTGGTACTCTTTCATGTTCAGGGGAACAATGAGAGGGAGCTGACCGGCCCTGTGCTGTGATCCGGCTCTCTGTCGACCTTTCCACCCAGCTGTAGCCTTAATATCATGTGGGCTGGGTCATTGTTCCGGATTGTAAAGGTAATAATCCAATGACCTCATGACTGTCTACTTAGCCCAGGTACGCGGTTGTCCTGCGAAAAGAGACGGGTTGGACACTATTACAAAATGCAAAAGCCGCAATCATCACAAAGCACCAAACACGGGCTAGGAATAATAAGAATTATGCAGTAACTTTGCATGCATTGCGTAGGTTTAAACCTCTCAGCGGACAACTGGGATCACGGCCTCTTACGGAAAATCTCCAGTAAGTGGACCACTAGCCCCTCCCCTATGCCCCTACCCCCCCCCCCCCCCCCCCCCCCACCCGTCCAGTCTGCCAGTGTACCGTTGGCCTGAGCTGATCCTGAGTCTGTAGATCTCCACAGCTCCACAGTGTAGCTTGTTTCTAGTGTCGCGTCGTCGTACCCTGTCGTCTCAGACCCTGACCTCCTCGATCACCGTCTTGATTGGCCGAGGGCGATGATTGATGACGTGCGTCTGAAAGGTCAGGTAGTGTGTGGCTTTTTGTGTTGTGTTGTTTGTGTGATGTGTGTGGTTTGATTCTACAATGAGAACCTAGTTTCACAGTAAAAGACCCAACCGCTCAGTTTACGTTTTTGCAACAGGGAACAATTAAATAAAATCCTCCTCATCCTCCTTTTATTTTTTTTTTAAAGAGCAAAGGAAGCACTACACCAAGACCAGCATCAACAGCCTGACGGACACATCCCAGTACCATGTGGAGGTAGGC
>NC_082385.1:838599-865021 GCF_031168955.1 Gadus macrocephalus | reverse complement strand
CACACACACACACACGCCTCCTCCAGCCTGCGAGGCTCATCTGTCTTGCTCTGTCATCTGGGTGTGGCGAGAGAGCCATGAAGTCGCGCCGTGGCGGATAAATAGTGAATGTCTGCTAGGCCAGGGCGTCAGAGATCCCAGTGGAACGACCCCCTGGCATTATGCTATAACATACCGGATCCTTCTGCGTGCCACCGTTTATCTACAGGGCGGCTGGGTGAATACAGAGTAGGAACGACGCCATCTTGATCGCTTACACTAGAAGATCATTCTAGATCCTCGTACCAGTTTAGACTATCTGGTGTCCAAGCTATGAGGATAGGTTAGTGAGCAAACCTGAAAGACAAATAAAGCGTATAACAATATAATAATAATTAGTATTATATTATCCATGTCAACGGATGTATTTTTTTTTTAACACAGGCTGTTGGTCGGAAACATTGGACAATAACCTTTAAATGGCAGCCATTTCCAAAAAGACATTTAGGGGCAAAGCACGAGGCCACAGGTGTAATTGGAGCTAGGGCTCCAACTGAAGCAGTGTTTGGAAGCAGAATGAGCTCTTTTACAGCGTCAGTAAACAGCCTAAATCACAAACAGATCTAAATGTCCCTTCCCGGTGAGGTAAAGGCCCAACCTACACTTGGCCTAGACCAGAGGACAGTTTGTCCTGTGTGTCAGTGTTACAGGATGCTCTGTCGACCTGAAATGTAGGCTGCACAGAAAAACCCATTTTCTTTATGTTATCATTTATCTATCGTTTTAACTCAGGCCACAGCCCACTTAAAGGACATAGCAAAAGATGGTTGAAGACAACAATATAAATACTTCTCTCATGTCTGTGGGCATACTCTGTTCATTTACCATTGGCAGAACATGATGTCCCCATTACACTATTTAATCACATCCCACTTCCCACGTCGAGAAGCCACAAATAGAAAAATACATCTCTTATTGACCACAGCTGTAGAGCAGGAGGAAAGGAGTGCAGAGCAACTAGTACTGAGTGCAATAGTCCTGAAATGGCTTCATTGCACTCTAAACCCACTTCCTCGCTCGCTCCCCGTAACGTTATAACTCAAACATAATAACGTCCTGTGATCGGCCTTGTGAGTATATATGTATTCAATCAAAGACACAGACGCAAACACACACACACACACACACAGACAGACACGTATGTATGCGGATGCACACAAAATCTTTGTGTTATGCTATCGGAGGATCATTTGGTCAAAGCAAAACTCTCAAAACAGTGGAAACCACAGGCATCAACGGCACTGAAACACACTTTGCTCTCTGGTGACCCTGCTTGATCAGTCCATGAACAAAGACTCAAAATTCCCAAACACTTGCATCATCACCGGAAACACAGTGCACACATGCTGCTCTCGACTCTAACCCACAACGCTTTAAGAAGGTAACAGAGATAAGGGGGTTCAGGAGGTTTAAGAGGTTTGCCTTGCTGCCCAAACGTTCTGGGTTCAAGTATGTCCGCAACCAGACCTGTAAGCATCCTTGAGGAGAAAGCCCTATCCCCCTACTTGCTCCTTAACTACATGCATCTGTATTACATTTACATTTAAAATCAGAGAGTTCAGCACACGCTTTTATCCGAAGTGCCTTATAATAATTACATTTGTCTTAGAAAGAGAAACAACAATATATCGCTGTCGGTACAGTAAGGATGTTCATAGAACCAAGTGCAAAGCACTAACGGTCGTCGTTAGGTTACAAAAAAGACAGCTAGGACAAGACACTACACAATGCTAAGTACTATTTTTAAGTGCCAGAATTCGATGCTAAAGTCTCATCCAGGGAGTACACGTTGTGCCGGTTTGTGCTAGGTATCTCAGTATAATACGTCCCAATGTCGGCCTTTAATCCTCTTTGGCCAAGTGATGCTCCTAATTCCCATGATGCAACAGTGCACGATGACATCAGAAGTGACCCTTGGACGGCCGGGGCATCACTTCAGGGCCTCGCTGGATGGCGAGAGATCTCGCGAGTAACACATTTCCGTGGCACAGATACTCAGATAAGGAATTTGGGTCAGAAAACTCAAAGGCTTACCGCAGCAAAATGGATTATCTGATTGGACGCCAGAAAGGGAGACGAGTACAGCAAAAGCACGGAGAAAGAAAGTCAAAAGAGAAACTGCTGTAATTCTCTTCTTCCTAATGAGAGCGATAGCGTTTAGGCGGAAAACCAACGCCACCTCTTGGGATTAGGAGAGTGTTCCATCGGGATGATGCGGAGTAATCGATCCGGATCAGGATATATACGTTAAAAAAACGGGATTAATGAAAGCTGCACTAAAAAACAGTGCATCTTTGTTCATCTGGAATTGAAAGAATATCTTTTTGGCTTTTTGGGATTTCTGCATGAAATGTATTAAGGCCATGAAGTCGTTTAAGAAAACAGAGTACTGTTAAATAGGCACTTATCCACTCCCCTTTGGAGTCTGGGGAAAAGGTTTGAGTGGGTGAAATACCTGAATGATCTGAATACATCTTCCCTTCAGATGGGTGTCCATGATTACGGTACTCCGAACCAGAGATAGACTAACATCCAGATTATAGAGATCTCTCTCATACAGCACAAGGTGAGTGATCTCTGGGGACATCCACGATTGCTCTGGCAAGGTGGAGGAAGCCACGAAATCCAAAGAGTTACAACCACAAAATACACGTCTTTCTCTGATACTAAGAGGGTGTCCTACTCCCGGATAGCCAACAAAGAAGAGATGTTTCATGTTTGGAAACGTAAAACGCAATCTAAACATCACTCCCCTCGCCATCCTCACTCTGAGATCCTGTCCAAACTCTCACATGGTTAGTCAACCACTAAAGAACTACAACTCCCACAACGCCCAAAGCACTGCAAGGACTATTTTTGTTTAAGTGTACGGCCCTTGATTCTCACAACTTTTAAACCCTGGCTGTTTCCTTTTTTTTAATCTCTTGATATTGACCTTCAAATACCACAAGATCGTAATTAAACTGCTCTGGCAGGGCCGACCCAGACTTTTAAAGGCCAAGCTAGTTCCTCATAAGGGCACTCTTCAATCATCTCGCCGTCCCACAATGCACTGCTTCTGTCCCAGGGAGAATGTGGAGGGGTTTGTATATTGAACTGACCCGTCAATGTGTTTGGAGGATGTGCGGGGGAACTGTTCCGGAGACTAACTTGAGTGTGCCGTGGATGCGATGAGAGCTTCGAGTGGTTGGAGTAGTAAAGGGACCATCAATTACTCTCAACATTCAAAACCCAACTGAAGCACACCGCCTCAGAACCGCACAAGACCTGCGGTACCCCTGCCCTTCATCTGCTCCTGGGCCATTTTTTCCTTCAATTTTTTCGACCATTGCACTGATTCTAAGCAATTTAAGTGTCTGTCTGTCTGTCTGTCTCTGTCTGTCTCTGTCTGTCTCTGTCTGTCTCTGTCTGTCTCTGTCTGTCTCTGTCTGTCTCTGTCTGTCTCTGTCTGTCTCTGTCTGTCCGTCCGTCCGTCCGTCCGTCCGCCCCTAGTACTAAATAACAAGATGCCAGTCTAACTCGCATTAGATCACACAAACACTGTTTGTATTAATACCATTTCAGCCATCCCAAACCTATTTAAAGACCATCCTAATAACAGGGAGGACGTGTGTGAGCATATATTTAAAGGCACTTCACTGTGGTACGTATCAAAGAGAGAAAACAACATGGATAAACTCTGTAGAAGAGGTTGAGAGATTAATATTAACATTCCAGGCCGGATACCCCCAGTTCTTCCTCTCAATCTCGCCCCCTGTCCTTCTCAATCTATTGACATGGCTTTCTGTTCCTATCTATCGTCTATTTCCTTGATTTTCTGTCTGCCCCTCTCTCTCTCTCTCTCTCTCTCTCTGTCTTTCTCCCTCTCTATCTGTAGCGTTCTCTCTGTCTTTGTCTCTCTGCCTGTCTGTCTGTGTCTCTCTCTCTCTGTCTGTCATTGTCGCTCGGTGTCTGTCTGTAATTCCCTCACTCTTTTACAGACTCTCTTCGTATCTATCTCTATCCCCTTCTGTCCGCTCTGAGCCTATCAAGACCTTATTCACCCTATCTCTCGTCCTGTCTGACTATCTACCTCTCTTGGTCGCTAGGTCTATCAATCCATCTGCCTCCCACTCAAGAGTCTCTCTCTCTCTCTCTCTCTCTCTCTCTCTCTCTCTCTCTCTCTCTCTCTCTCTCTCTCTCTCTCTCTCTCTCTCTCTCTCTCTCTCTCTCTCTCTCTCTCTCTCTCTCTCTCTCTCTCTCTCTCTCTCTCTCTCTCCTCATCGGCTGTCTGGGATGGAGAGGAGGCAACAGTGGAGCCTTCTCCCTCCTGGCCCCAGATCGTTCTGCCTTCTCCCCTTTATTTGGGTTGCCATGGCGACGACAACGGTGGGGGAGGGGCGAGGGGCTGTGGAGGACCCCCCCCCCCCCCCCAATCCCCTTGTTTCACTTGACAACAGAGCGCCTCTGTGAATTAAAAAAAAGCCAGCCTACTTCCTCGAAGCGGCCAGACGGGCGTGTAATCGATGGCAGAACTCAACATGAGTCATTCTTTCGCTTCTGAGAGTTACGTGCCGCATAATGCTATCCCGAGAAGTCACAGTATCCAGTACGAAGCCAGGTCACTGTTGCTCAGCGTATATTCAACAATGATTTAGACTCCATATTTAAAACAGAGATGTTCTCCTGGTAAGAGAAATGTAAATGCCTGGACAGCATTGAATCAACTTTTACTTAGTCTAATAATCCTTACTGTTCATTTTGTATGGTCTAAATAAATGCTTGCTTGTTTTGGTCTCATATAACACTTAACCATACAACATTGTGCCTTAATGACCGAGCGCAGGATTAATACATTAATAAACGATGTCCTGATAACCCATATTAAAAGCATTACCCCAAGATAATGGTTAAACCGGAACGACATTTCTTATCTGTATGCTGCTATCTGTACGTTAATTCGTTCCAGTACTGCTCAAGTATCGTCTGCTGGAATACAAAACGCAAAGATCAGTAATGCTCCTAATTCGACATTAATGAAGCATGTCCAATATAGAGAGGCCCTCTGCATTGTCTATGAGGCCCTCTTCATTGTATTATGAACACGAGCTCATCCTGATCATGTGAAGGGAGGCTGGTGTTGTGAACAAGCAGAAATGAATATTCAACGGCCCTGGGGAAAAGGAGGCAGAAGCTTTCAAGGCCAGAACTATTTATTTAGGCCGCGCTGTTTTTATCCGTTATTCTATTCTTGTTCATAAAGGGAACCAAAAAAAACGTAAAAGAACTTCTATTACTTTTACTGTACTTGATCAGTGAAAGCGTTGACTGTGAGGTGGGTTTCAGGAATAAGTACAGGCAGAGTTCTTCACCATGTCTCCCCCGTATTGTAAAACAAAGCAAAAGTCAAACAAGATAAGGATTCCTTTTTTTTTTTTCGTTATCTTGCGAATTCCGAGCGAGACGGAGAATGGGCGTCGGGTGATGTAAAAAAAATATATATCACCTGAGGGAAACGCAGAGGGTATTTCGTCACGTTCCCTTACATTTCATCAAACTGGCACAAGGGAGACTTATCTCTGACGAAACCAGAGTAAAAGAGAGGCCATGTTTAATCATGTAGGGTGAAGCGCACTCTCTCAAACGCACTCTCCTCAATCCGGTCCCTGACCTGTTATTCTTGCCGGCCCCAGTTTAAAGCCCTACACACGACTCCCCCTATCTCAGAGCCGTGAGCATCGAGGAAAGCAACGTAAACGTACATTCACATTTACATTTAGGGCATTTAGCAGACGCTTTTATCCAAAGCGACTTACAATAAGTACATTTGTCAGAAGAAAGAGAAAAAACGATATATCTCTGTCGTTACAGTAAGGACGTTCATAGAACCAAGTGACAAGCGCTAACAACCACGAGGTTAACCCATTCCCTGTAACACAACAAAGATAGCTAGGAAAGGATGCTACACAATGCTAAGTACTATTTTTAAGTTCAAGGACGTACAACACACAATCAAACGTACCACGTTTGTGGGCCGTTGGCTATTTAAATCTTCATTTCAAGAGAAATGGCCTGGTGTATTCTGTGTTTGTTTTGGAGAACAACTTGATCCAAACAGGGAACGAACCATAGACTCAAGTTGTTCCGAGCTGCCGAAAAACCCTCCTCAGTTTGGCTTTGAATTGGGTGTTGAATCAGGGGTGGGATTATAATGTTACTCTGTTATAATAGGACATGATCCATGTCAGAGGGAGGGGACACACATTGTCGATTAAGATATGTAAGAGAAGCTCATTTGCTCATATGTTTAAACATGAAGAGGGGACATGTTGCAGGCCTGTCGCTGTTTGAGTGGAAATCAAACACTATCGTTGTGGAACGGCCTCGTCTGCCAAAGGAATTCTCTTGGATTGTAAACTCCCTTTCATTGGCAGACCATCAATCCAAACTTGTTGGATATATTTCCCGAGATAATATTGGCCAGATGGTTTCGAAAAAAAAACAAAAACATACCTTTCAAGATGCTAGAGCATATTATCCAACCGGAAAATAAATAATTAGCTTCAGTGTGGGGCTATAGGTTTCAGTCGGACTGAGAATGGGTGTGTATGAATCGAGCACATATGTGGAAGCTCTCAGGTCATTACACAAATCACATTTATTTCTGTTTTATGGGCGTGAGTGCGCTCCTCTCATGTATCTTATTTCTGTAAAGAGAAGCCCATGAAGCATTAGTATCACATATATCTCTACGGTGCACGTGAACGTCCACACCCGGTACAGCTCTTCTCCAGAGGTTCACCTCCATCTCACCCCAAAGACGAGCTGGTGTGAATGAAGAGCCACGATTACCACTACAATAAAACGTCTAACCGATTGCAATAAAATAAATAAAATAAAAATACTAATGATTTCTTTTTAATGTTTCAATTTTAATTGCCTTAATTATCATTATTATTGCAGTTTTCTGAGGCGCCCTTGAACATCTTTCAACGAGAAAATCGAATTTGGCGAAAAAGAAAAGAAAAGGTGAGATGGAGTTTGTGAAAGAAAAGTTGTGTCTGGGGGAGGCAAGAGGAGGAGGGGGGTGTGGGGAGCAGGGAGGAGGCGGCGTGCGGTCGACCGCGACCAGGAAGTGTTGCCCCCTGCACAGGCAGCTGCCAACATTATCATGCAAACCTGAGGGTATTGACTCACCCTCCCAAAAACTCTGGAACCAGTCGATGGTCCATATGTGTATTAGTGAGAGAGAGGGAGCGAGAGAGAGAGAGAGAGAGAGAGAGAGAGAGAGAGAGAGAGAGAGAGAGAGAGAGAGAGAGAGAGAGAGAGAGAGAGAGAGAGAGAGAGAGAGAGAGAGAGAGAGAGAGAGAGAGAAAGAGAATGAGAAAGAGAGAGAGAAAGAGAAAGAGAGACAGGGAGAGGAGCCAGAATGGGTGAGTCAGAAGTATTTTTGGTGCTGGTTGGTTGTGCACACAGATAGGACGAACCAAAGCGTGGTCCCAGCCGGGGATGTGAGCCAGTGATCTAAAGGGCAAGGGACGTCCCGACTCCCAAGGCCATGATCTAATGAATACAGGCCTCGGAGAGCCACCGCCGTGTGGAGAGAACCCTGCGTGGTCATGTTGTCCCCTTCCCCACCCAGTCAATCTTACCGCAGACATACAGCCGCGGCATACGGCTCATCCTTCACAGTAAGAGCGCACCACTGCACAAGGATTTTGGCACTTATTACGAAAGTTCAACAAGTGGGTTTGAGTGGATAATATGAATATGCATAAGCTGAGCATATGGCAGGAGAACATCCTTCCGCCGAGAGAACAACCATCGCTATTGTTGACGGACAAATTATGCAAACATTAACACAAGACAAAAATGAATAGAGCGATAAGGAAAGGGGATGGGAATCCATAATAAGGGACCACCACAAAAAAAAACACGAAAATAAACAGACCTATTGACATTCTCTTATTTTTTGCGAAAGATACTTTCCACACTAACGAGATCATCTGCAAACGAGTCAGACCTCGAGCCCAAAAATAGAGCGAAGGCGAACATTTAAAAAAACGTGAAAAGATAAATAAAAAGGAATCAAGTGTACGGATGACAGCAACGAGGCCCAGATTAGCGCTGATGAGACTGCCTGCTGGCCCTCTGATTGGCTGGCCGTGGCTCTGTAGGAGAGAGCACACAGCCAGCCAGAGTCTGATCAGCCTAGATTGGATCGGGGGGGGAGAGAACACGGGGCTTGATCCCGCTCTTCTGCCTATATGGTCACACACACACACACACACACACATGCACGCACGCACGCACGCACGCACGCACGCACACCCGCACACACACACACACACGCAAGCACGCCTGCAACTCACACACACACGCAGGCACCCACACAGACCACACTCACACCCACATGCACACATGCATGTTGCACTCACACACACACATATACGCATGCACGCGCTGAACACAGTCACACACACCAACACACACACACACACACACACAAAAACACAGCAGTGGTACAATGAGCTCGGACAGAACTCTTCCTTCAAGAGAAAGCTCCTAACTGGCTGACAGACAGACAAACTGAGTCTGTACCGAATCCTTTATGCGCCGCTGAAAAGCCTTTCAGTTTCGCTCTTGTTGGTTGATAGTCGATCTCAGCTGGTAGTGATGGACAACGGCAATTCAGAATTCATTCCGCCTCTATTTTGTAGGATAGAAATACATACATTGTGGAAAAAATTGAAAATGGACGCCTGGAAATTGACACGGAAATTACATTGCCATTCAGGGTAAAGGATAAACTGTCAAAACATATTTTGACAGGTTGATCATTTTATCTGGCAGTGCATCAATGAAACATGAACGTTTTTGATTGCTGTATGGACGACAAGTCTTCCTGAAGCCGTCTATTCGCTCATTCTCGTTAACTGCGGGAGTAATTTGCTCTGGAAACGTAAGGAAAGGAAAACTAATGAGTAGCGCTTGTGCCAACACTTAGTAAAGCAAAAACCTCACCCGCCCGTCTGCGAAGACCCGGGCAAACGCCCGAACATCTCATTAATTAACAGAGAGCCGGCAAAAAGAGATAATTACAGAAAACGCCCAAGTGACTCCAACCACCGTTGATCCACAGAGTTCTTTAATTCACATCCCGACTCCTTGTTTTTGTTGTACTGGGTGAGAGGGAGGATGCTTAATCAAACTAAACAAAGAGTAATGAGGGACCACTGGATGCTGTGTGTTCCCAACCCCCCCCCCCCCCCCCCCCCCACAGAGAAAACAATGGGTGTTCGACAAGGAGGGGTGGGGGGGGGGTCCCCTCCCTTCAGCCTCCACCCACTCTCTGACTGGCTCAATGAGCCCCAACAATGGCGCCCTATACAAACTCCAACAAGGCCCGTGCTCAATGCCCCCCCATGGCACCAGCTAAGGACGGGACCGGTGTCTTCTTTATTGTGCTGCGTCCTTCCGCCACCCTCCTCCTCCTCCCACCTCTTGACAGGAGGACAGGAAGCTATCGGCAGATCAATAATGGCTGCCTGCTATCCGTCTGAGGCGTCAGTCAGCGGTGTGTTCCTTCTTCTACCACGTCCTGTGTTTCTTCAGGACGCGTGCTTAAGGCCCCACGGCGGGCTGGGGGCCCTGAACAACGCTGGAGGCGGACAGCGACACTGGGATGTCACCGAATATGCAGCCTCTTTTTCATCAGCGCCCGATAAGATGGTCAAATTTAGAAATTCATTCACTTTTTCCATGCTGATTTGTTGAGGGTAGGACGCGGTTGATTTCGAGTTCAATTCTCTATCCAGTCAAAGTGTTTGCGCTGCACTGGATTTTTAAATCTCTCGTATCCCTACATAGGATGCAACATCTATCAGCTAGACCCAGCCTTCAAAAGGGCTTAGGGGTGTCCTGTATCATAACCCATGACTGTTACTGTAATCAAGAGCACTATGTGTTGATTTTCAGTTTGTTTTTAGCACGCTAAAGCTTAGCTAGCCCACGGCAAGGTTCCAGTTGTCTTCACTGTACTTTCTTAACCGTATGGCAGCAGTAAAACAGGCTGATAGCCACGGCTAATGCTAAACGCTAATGCAGACGTCTTGCGGTGGTGGCTAATGAGCTCACATGGGTGGTCATTAGTGTAATCTTCCTTCCAGAACCATACCCGAGTACACCCCAAAAAACACACACACTACTGCATGTTATTGGACTTCACACGAGCGGATCTGTGGGACTGCACTCCAGTGTAATCGACTGCAATTATGGAATCATGCATTTGATATGTTTGGTGTAAAAACATATTTGGGACTTGGTTAATTGCTCCGACTGTGGGTGTTTTGTTTTTGAAAATGGCATCAAGATTCTGAAGGAAAATCAAAGAGTCAATGGGGAGAAACACTCGGGAGAAAACTTTATGCCTTGTTGTTTGTTTGCATAAATAGGTGGCATAGGACGCCTGAATAACATATTAATAATAATAATAATAATACTTGCTCTTAATCATACTATTTGGCAAGTTTGAATAATTAAAACTTTTGATTTAAAATATAAGCTAGACAGCTCGATAAACTTTCCAGGAATTCATTCATTGGTTTCATTGTTGACTGAATGTTAAATGACAGCAAAACCTTTATGAGACCATTAGGTTTTTAAATGATTAAAGGAAGGAGAAATGGGTTCGAGTTATGTTCTACTGTAATCTACTGAATGGCAGTGGCACTGCATGGGTTCTGAAATGCACTGGATCAATATTGAATTATTTATCTGTAATAAATACGCAGGCAATGTTGTTGTAGCTCATCAAAGTTATGTCTGCAGGTTTTGTCACTGTTGTTATTGGGCCTGTCAATCAATTGACTGCTCTACAAGGAGAGCAGTAGTGGCAAGTCACTCATAGTCAACAATCTCACTATGGCCATCATTGTCCCCGGTATATTCTCTATGGCACCAAATGATTCAGCTTTTCACAACGTAATCTCCACAACTGTCAATCTCTGTCCCTGGGACTACCTTCGGCTTTCAAAAAACACTACGTATTTATATTTTTTACATATTTTACTTTTCAGATTTCTGATTCAATGCATTGTTTTTAGCGGTTATTAAGGTGAATTTCCCAGCCTCCTTCCCTCACGCGGGCACCTCCCGCTCTGTGCCTTCAGACCCCTCCCACTCTGTGCCTTCAGACCCCTCCCACTCTGTGCCTTCAGACCCCTCCCACTCTGTGCCTTCAGACCCCTCCCACTCTGTGCCTTCAGACCCCTCCCACTCTGTGCTTTCAGACCCCTCCCACTCTGTGCCTTCAGACCCCTCCCACTCTGTGCCTTCAGACCCCTCCCACTCTGTGCCTTCAGACCCCTCCCACTCTGTGCCTTCAGACCCCGGACTCTATGCGTGCAGCGCCTGCTGCTTTAGATACGGTGATTCGGCCGCCCCCCCCGCCGGGAGTGTGGCTATAACATTAGACCTACATTATGCTAACACATCACACGTCGCTGAGAGCCAAGTGAGTGGGAGGAGCCTGGTACGGGATGCCGGGTCAGAGACAGGTTTATCATGTATATATTCAGGAAGTCTTGTGTACCAGCAGCTGGTTTTACAATGCACAAAAATAACTTTGCACTTTTTTTTGTATTTATTTATTGCATTTTTATCTTATTAAGTATGGAAGCTCTCTGAGGAAATGTGTGGCGTTATGTCTGTCTTGAAGCTGCAGTGGCCTTGTAATTTCAAAGGATTATTAAAAATCTCCTATTACACTACTTTTCCGGTCTTAATTTCTTATTAATGACTCCTATAGCGCAACCTGACACGAATCACAGCACATAAAACGATGTCGATTTTTCGGGAAACTCTTCATCTCATCTGGGCGCTTTCAGCATTCTCTGTCAACGCTCGGCTTCGTCCTTCTCCGCCCCCTCGCCCCCCTCCTGCCAACCCTACTCCGTTGTGATTGGTTACCTTCCGGTAGAGCATGTTGCAGCAGTACCATACATCGAAAATCCGGATTGTCCCTAGTGTTTAGCGCTCTGCACAACCCCCCCAGACGGTCAGCAGGGAATACGTCTACATGCATGAACGTCATTATTTGACACTTTAGTATGGTTAAACGTCAAAAAAGCATTAGAGGTGCTCTTTAAGGATCTATTTATCTATCTATATTATATGAAGTGTCTTCAAGTTCACATGTCTTTAATTTACACATGTGTTCATTAATCAATCTTAATGTGTTGATTCCCCTTCCAACATTAAGTCAAATGTTGGAGAGCACCTTTGGGCGACAACTAGAAATGCCAGCCAAAACATTTTTGTGACCTCAGTGTAAATCAGTGGTCCTCAAACAATGGGTCACACACATGCACATGCACATGCACGCGCGCACGGACACACACACACACACACACACACACACACACACACACACACACACACACACACACACACACACACACACACACACACACACACACACACACACACACACACACACAGGAAACAAATCTAAAAGCAATATAACTCATCTCCTCCAATATCGTCCTGTCATCCCCACATGGTGGTTCACCAAACAAACAGGAAATTAAAGACAAGCCAGCCAATCAGATAACAGGTAGATAGATACCATATCCAATCGTCTACGGGTCGGCTGTCATTCACACCCATTCTGGGGTCCGGTCTACACCAATGGGTTGAGCAAGGCATTCACACCAACAGGGTTGGGGGTTCGATTCCCACTAGGGCCACCCATGCACTCACGATAATGCAATGACCCTTTGGATGAAAGAATACATACTCTGAATGTCATATGTAGTTGCTACTATTTTCCCTTTCACCAATTGTACTTATTAGTCGAACAGAGTGTGTGTGTGTGTGTGTGTGTGTGTGTGTGTGTGTGTGTGTGTGTGTGTGTGTGTGTGTGTGTGTGTGTGTGTGTGTGTGTGTGTGTGTGTGTGTGTGTGTGTGTGTTTTGGGGGGGGGTCTTTCTGTAAACGACAGCCTGATAACGGGAAAGGAAAACGTCATGAATGACACGTCACAATGACTTCTATCGCTAAAAACACAAACTAAACGGCAGTAGCAGAGAGTAAGCCCACTCTAAGCCGGCTTTGAAATAATGGGAGTACAATTCCTGCCGGCCCTGAGCTGGACAATTGAGCAAAACAAACATGTTTATAAAATTCATTATCTCATGAATTATTTAAAGCCATGTCTGCTCATGAGTCTGGCTGTGGAGGCATGTATCCTGAGGCCTGTCAGAACCCAAAGACTGATGGAATCCAGGTGGACCCTATCTCTATGTTTCTCTCCACGTTTCTGTGTGTGTGCGTGCGTCTGTGTGTGTGTTAGACAGAGAGAGAGAGCGTTAAATTGAGCGTGTGTGTGTGTGTGTGTGTGTTAGACAGAGAGAGTGTGTGTGTGTGTGTGTGTGTGTGTGTGTGTGTGTGTGTGTGTGTGTGTGTGTGTGTTAGACAGAGAGTATGTGTGTGTGTGCGTTAGACAGAGTATGTGTGTGTGTGTGTGTGTGTGTGTGTGTGTGTGTGTGTGTGTGTGTGTGTGTGTGTGTGTGTGTGTGTGTGTGTGTGTGTGTGTGTGCCTGCGTGTGTGTAAGACAGGGAGTGAGAGGCTGTGCGTGATGTGAATGTGTGTACAGTTGTGTATGTGCTCTGAAGCGAGTCTTACGTTCAGCAGTGGATGCAGGGCCTGCAACCAGTGAGACTGACATGGCTGTTGAATCAACCGACTGACCCAATTTTGCCTGAAGAAATAGGCTATACAGAGAAGCACATTTCGTTTGCCACCTTCGAGTAACGTGCTGCAAACCATGTGAGGGATGAGATTCACCAGAGCACACGACATACAGTAGATAAACCGACCGACATTAATAATCTAGAATATTCGGGTATACAGTGTGTTTCCAGCCACAAGCCGTCACGTTCCACATGACAAGCCAGACAGGCGGAGCGTCGCGCAGCCCCCTAGCTGATGGGTAGCATGTTTCCCCTCATAAACATCCCGTAGTCCCGGAGAAAAAGAGGAAAAATCTTACCTGGATGAAACACTGGAGATAGATCGCCCAAAGAAATGTTGAGACCATGATAGCTCGCAGACAAAAGTCTCCTTTTCTTAGCTTTCACCAGTATCTCGTTCATCCAAACAATGGCGATTTTTTTAGCTGCATAGGACCGCTACAGCGCGACTCGACACGCGTAATTGTCTGCGCGCTTCGCTCCCAACGCTGCTTTCTTCACTTCAAAATGGACCGATAGTGGCTAATACCATCCCTAACGGGGGAAATACTTGTTGGACAAGAGTGGGTCGGTGTCTTAAGAGGGGTTCCCCCGACATATACGGTGCCCTGGAGAAAGGGATGGTGGGACCAAGGCAATGGTCATCATTCCAAGACGAGACAGACGTATGCTACATGGAGAGACAGAGGCTGCTTTCTCCTGCCGCTCGCCGACGCCCCGCCCTGTTCTCCCTAGGAGGAGGCTGGGGCCCCGAGGCACCACATTGGTGGACTGGGTATCATTCCGCGCTTTTATTCGTTTCATTAAAAAAAAAAATACGATGTAAAAAATATTATTAAAAAAGTCTGTAAATAAAGGAAAAGTACAGTTGGGTCAATCGTGTTTTAGAAATCTAATGTGGGGTATCTAACAAAGGGAATGGTCAGCAGATCAAGAGATGGAACCAGATGTTGAATTTGATGCTGATCGCCTGACATAACGGTTCAAGTAATTACAGAAAAATATTTTTTATGGTAGCATAAAGGCCATAAAAAAGTTTGAATGACAATGTTACTGTTTGGTAATGGAGATAGTGATCAGTATTCCGTTTTGTAAGTATCGTAAAAAAAAAGAGAGGAAAAATATGCATTAAAGAAGCTGCTCCGCCTCCCAGTGGTAAAGGTTGGAATGGTTAAAAATAGTTACAAAAAGAGCATTAATCGATTGAACAAAAAAGTCGAGTACGACTATGAGCTCGATTCCCTTTTGATCAAATGCACTTTGGACTTTGTAAATACATCATTTTATATATTGGAAGAGGCCTATTATAAACATGGCAGATTTACAGGGAACGTTAAGCATGTACAGTTATTAACGCTATAGGTAAACCAAGCGTTTTCTGTGTGCCTTTTGTTTTTCTGCCTCAATTCAGATTATCTTCGAAAGGATCGTCTCCCTGAAGGCGGTATGCTCTCAGTCCTTGAACTCGGGCCATTTTTAAAAAGCGTGAAAAAAGGAAATGGGACAAAAATGCAAATTCAGGATCCTTATCAATCTAGACTAGCAAACTTCACGCTGAATAGGGTTTAGGATGACTCCACCAAGATAATTAACAACTAGAACAGAAGATTTGGCTGCGTTTCTTTAAGCCTTTAAGCGATTTGGATCACCATTATCTACTTTGTCACATGCCAAATGAAGCCTAATCCGTTTAATCTGTGTATGAAGTTTTAAATGTTGGGATGAAACGCACTCAGAAGAGCGCGCGCGAGGACTCACGCGCGCGCAGACCCACGCGCACGCGCACACACACGCACACACACACACACACACACACACACACACACACGCACACACACACACACACACACACACACACACACACACACACACACACACACACACACACACACACACACACACACACACACACACACACACACACACACACACACACACACACCACATAAACGTGTGTTCAAATAATGACAAAACATCGCGATTATTTAAAGGGTTGTACAAAGACTTATGTTTTTATTTTATTGTAATTCAGCTAGAAATTAATAGGAGTTACCATGAGATATTCATATTAGTTTTCTGATTAGCATTAAATACAATCTGTATGTTCCCTTTCCCGATTTATTTTGTTCAACTAAAAATGCGGGGAGAAATGGCCTATATGAAAGTATGCCGATTATTACATGAATGCGTACGCATACCATCACAGCAAAATACTTGGAGTTACAGTGACAGCAGAGCAGGAAATAGGGATCCAAGGGCCAAAAATTATATTTGGGTGAACGTCAACAGCAAGAATGTACTTGCATCAAAACGCAACGTGCAGCCTTTCTCCATCGAATTTGCATGTTAGAGTAAGCGTGTTTTCACAACCTCCTACAGATTACGTCGTGACTATTAAACATGTCGGGGATGTTGTGGCAACTTGGTAAAACAAATGCAGGATATTTTTCTGACACAAGAGGGCAGTCTTGTGCCTTAACCAACCAACTACGAGGCTTACACGCACGTGTGTGTGTGTGTGTGTGTGAACTATAAATACTTCTTCCCAGAAACACATTTGGAGAAAGTATTTACAAGATTATGAAATTAATATGTAGGCCGCTTTGGAATGCAGTAAACGGATTTGCAAATTCGGCCTAGTGATTTAGACATTCATAAACGCACAGATGGAGACATGCATTAGCTTTTTTGGTGGACAGTTATTGGTCTATCGGAGGGTCTTTGCGGGGACGTCATAGTTTGGGACATGGGTCTGTCAATCTCTTTGAGATGGTAACTGTCAGAATGCGATGTTTTTTTTATCTTAACCCACAGCTTTATGGGTCGTTACATCAGAATATTTGGCCTACGGTCTGATTGAAAATGTACTCTTCCTTCAACACAGTGCACTTTGATATCAAGCAGGATTTCCTGTGGCAGTTAGGCCATCATTTCCTGTACAGTCATTATTTCCTGCCTCGAATAAACCTGAACAAGAGTTCATCAACACCCAATTATTCTGCCTTTGAAACAATCCATTTAGACTTACTCAGAGTGTCATTCATATTGTAAAATCGCCCGTTTTAATGTGATAAAGATCATATCAAACCACCATTGATTCAATTGATGTGTGTAAATGGAATGAAATGGCACACGGGCCCAAAACTACACACCCAAACAACCAGAACAAAACACAGAAAACGTCTACCACCATCATTCCTCTCTGTCGTGGTTCCCAGGAAATAAGCCAACATAAACACGGCAGTGAAAAAATAATTAAAGAGAAGAAAAAAGACAGAGTTGCAGAAGTGTGGTGTGTTCACGTGTGTGTATGTGTCGTCGGGTGTGTGTGTGTGTGTGTGTGTGTGTGTGTGTGTGTGTGTGTGTGTGTGTGTGTGTGTGTGTGTGTGTGTGTGTGCATGCAAGCTCAACA
This sequence comes from Gadus macrocephalus, assembly GCF_031168955.1. NCBI lineage: Eukaryota > Metazoa > Chordata > Actinopteri > Gadiformes > Gadidae > Gadus > Gadus macrocephalus. The sequence goes on along the minus strand of NC_082385.1, from coordinate 847,837 downwards.
AAGTGTGTGTTGTGTCCCAGCATGTTGGCCCACCGCCCATTTCCAACCAATCGGGCTTCCGGGAAAACCTTTTCCATGTGCCGTTGCATTCTGGGTAGCGGAGCACAGTAGGTAGGGGTAATCCCGCAGAAATCCCTGTCTCCATCGGAGGCAACCCTCCACATGTAAGGAGACACCTTCTATGAGCCTGAACAACAAGGGGCCCTGTTGGTGGGGCACTCTTTGTGTGTGTGTGTGTGTGTGTGTGTGTGTGTGTGTGTGTGTGTGTGTGTGTGTGTGTGTGTGTGTGTGTGTGTGTGTGTGTGTGTGTGTGTGTGTGTGTGTGTGTGTGTGTCGCACGTTTGACAGAGAAAGAGGGTGTGTGCCATGTGTTTGTTAGACAGAAAGATAGAAAGTGTGTGTGTTTTGGAGAGAAAGGGAGAGATAGAGAAAGCAACGATGTGGGTGCGTATGTGTGCGTGCGAGCATGTGAGTGAGTGTGAGCCTGTGAGCGTATGGGTGCGTGCGTGTGTGCGTGTGTGTGTTGGAATGGGAGGGATTGGGTGGCGTTTTCTTTGCTTGCAAATGAGAACATGTTATGCAGTCAAATTACCTGTCCTGGGAAACACATTCCGCTGTGCATCGCCGGCTGCAGTTGGGTCGTCATGTGTGAATGAACAGAATCCGTTCGACTGTATGAGTTCAGGGTTAGCATAGCATTAGTGGAGTGAAGGAGAGTTTGGGGAAAAAAATAGTCAACATACATTGTGTTCATGTTGAATGTACATGTACATGTACCAAAGCGCGCACGAGTCTGTGTCTTTGTGTGTCTGTGTGTCTGTGTGTCTGTGTGTCTGTGTGTCTGGGTGTGTGTGTGTGTGTGTGTGTGTGTGTGTGTGTGTGTGTGTGTGTGTGTGTGTGTGTGTGTGTGTGTGTGTGTGTGTGTGTGTGTGTGTGTGTGTGTGTGTGTGTGTCTGTTAGAAAATGTGACGGACACACTGAAACCATGCAGTAGAGCTGGATGTACCAGGAAGGCAGATGCTGTTCTCAGAAGCAGGACCAGAGGAGGCGGGGAATTACACCAAAAAAAACAAAACGTTAGAGGCAAAAGGAGTCCTTTCAGATTAGCTTCACATCGCGCACGTCGGAGCAGTCTCCATCGAGGGCAGTTTAGTGCTCTCTGTGACCGGCATTTATATTTCTTATGTTTAACCCAAGCCAGTATAAACTTCAGTCTAGGAAATACGACAAGAACAAATGTTCTCTCAAGCAAGGAAGTAATAAATAATAAATACCACAGCAGGTTGAAAACAGGTCTTTGTAACTAAATAAGTCAATGAGTAACATCATCCACATTTACACGCGAGTTGTATGATTTAATGGTACAATGGTACAATGCTATAGATATCTTGTTTATTCACATAATTGTGTGATATACAACACATGATTTTGTCCAAAGTCCATAATTAAATCCAGCATATGTTTTGTATTTCCTAATTTATTTTTGCATTATAAAGTTCAACTCTATTACCTCTGGTCGGGGTAGATCATTTGCTACTTTGATGGGGGCCTCCCAGTTTGTTTACAGCGCTGGGTTAATAAATGCGCTTGCATGTGTTGAATAAACACATCAAAGTACTATGCGTCCATTTATTTGCACACATACGCAAGCGAGCGATGAAAACACAAGCCATATAAGGGAGTTCCGGGTGTCTGTTATTGTCAGCCCCGATGCCCACTGGGCGCTGTTCGCGTGTGTGCTTTACGCGCGTTTAATGGAACATATATTAATTATGACAGTGTACTATAACTATCATTATTATGAAACTATATTGATTATTTTTTGCACCGGTTCCAATTCATAATTTTCCACACCTGATCAAGCGGGTAAATGTACGCGTGGAAATAAAAAAATATTGAGCAATTCTTTTTGCGTGGCCGACCACGTGACTAGTTGAAACAAGGCGGCTATCAATAATTACAAAGAGAATATCTACATTGCCAAACATGTTATAACACGTGTATTTTTATATTTGTAAGCCATCTTCTTTAGGTCGTGCAGAAAGCATTATTTATCCATGAATTACCTAATGGGAAAATGTGAAATAAACTCCACGGGCCACTTCAAACATAACATTCTCCATAAGTAAGTAACCTGGTTACGATTAGGCTACTTCTAGTTTTGAAGATGTCATACTGCCCTTAGCACCTCACCCCACAAAAGACTGTCACGGGGCCACACGAAGAAGGGCAGGGTTGCTCGGGCAGGGGGGGGGAGATGGAGAGGCAGGGGAAAAAAGCGAGTGTTTGCAGGCTTTCCTAGAACGGGAGTATAACAAGCCCGGAGTTAACAGCTTTCCGGAAACTCGCGGGACCAGGCGCTGAATCTCGTATCACGTGCATGACTGAGTTGGTCCACAGTAAAAGGCCGTGTCGTGTATCTCAACGGCCTCTATGTTTTTGGGTTAAAAAACGAATTTAGGCAGGCATTTTTATAGGGGGTGGATCGAGTATTTTTGACGTTATTTTCTCTAAAATATAAATACAATTATTTAAATATAATATAGCCTCTAGGATAATATTTCATTTGGCGCTGACGTAATGCAAAACACACAATACAAATTCCTCTTTGAATCCGACCACCTAGGCCTATCGTGTTCAACAAAACAAAGCAGAACTTAAGAGCAGAACGGCCGGTCCACCTTAAAATATAAGACATACAGCTATCTCTCGCAGTCCCACAGTAAACTTTACAGTTCTAGCTTTTGAAGAATCACTGAATGGAATGGGGAGGGAAAAAAACAATCATTGTGAGCTGTTTGCGTGTGGGTGCTGCCGCGATTCCTGGAACAACAGTCTTCTGATAGCGGTTTATTGCCAGGCGACTGAATCAGCTTCATATCAGTGTGAACTTTTCCTCTGGTTTTCCAGGAATAGACCAAACCGCTGAGTGTGCCGTGCACGGTGCACCTATCCACTCACTGACTGTACAGCAAGGCAGTCGTTGACAGGCGGGCAGTACTGTGATACATCGGCCGACTGGTGCATTCCCGATCAACCATGACATGAAACGCACGCACGTCGTCTCACACACACACACACACACACACACACACACACACACACACACACACACACACACACACACACACACACACACACACACACACACACACACACACACACACACACACACACACACACCTTAAGTGTTGTAATTTAGTGAGTCCAGGACATTGTGGATTAATTATTGCTTGATTATAGTTAATAAATTAATAAAGTATAACTCATCTCAAAATGTGTGTCTCAATCAAACGAGCCACATCACTGCATAAAGTGCTAAAACAACACCGTACCAAAGGCACCACAGTGTATGGCTCTCACCAGTCAGGAACATGAGGAACATGGCATTCCTTGTGCGTGAATTATGCACATCGTTATGTTTGATGGACGAGCAATGCCCAAAGACTGTCATATAAGGCCCGGCCAATCAGATTAACGGCAATAACTCAATCATAATATTGATTTTAAACGACTTAGACATGTTTATGTACATGTTGGGTCACCCACAGCTAAAGCCATTATAATAATGACGTTTATTTGCACTGGAAATCACCAACTGAACTCCATAAAACCTAATATGGAGAGAGAGGCAGAGAAAGAGAGAGAGAGAGAGAGAGAGAGAGAGAGAGAGAGAGAGAGAGAGAGAGAGAGAGAGAGAGAGAGAGAGAGAGAGAGAGAGAGAAAGAGAGAGAGAGAGAGAGAGAGAGAGAGAGACAGAGAGAGAGAGAGAGAGAGAGAGAGAGCAACGAAAAGAGACGACCAATGGAAATACAAGCCGTTAATCAGACTGCACCAATGCCCCATATCTTGTAGCTCGGGTACAATGGACTAGGACTAAAGTGCACACACACACACACACACACACACACACACACACACACACACACACACACACACACACACACACACACACACACACACACACACACGAGAACTATTGAGCAATACCTTCAGCGGTCGAGGACTCCAAAGTGTGAATCCTAACTTCCTGATTCTCTCCTCTAAGACATGAACCGGGGCCTCGCCCAGGGTGCACGGCGACACGACAATCCGCGTAGGAACCAGGCTGAGGGCCGTGATTATGTCACACACACACACACACACACACACACACACACACACACACACACACACGCGCACACACACACACACACAAACGCACAGCTGTCAAACTGATTGAGTGACAACGATGGAGAATAAACAGCAAAGAAGATCCCCAGGACTTAGGGAAGAGAAAAGATACAGATTGGCCCAGGTCCTACAGAAGGTATTGCTACATAACTCATACGGGAATGACCTGTCCAAACCGATAAATCCACCAGGGATGCCTCAATCCAACCCCTATCTCTACTATAACTAACTACAGAAAGCTGCAGATCTCCACACCGGTATAGTCCAGACATCCAAGACTATAATAACCACTACGGTACTAGTATAAAGGCACACAACGTTTAAAGCCACCTCAGAGATGCTTGCCGAAAGGACGCCATACTGCCATCTCCAACCATGAGACAGGTTCAGGCACAGCGATGTGAGACAGAAGTTCAGCTCCAGGTTCCAGCCCTGGTACTTGGCCTCTAGCTAATCTTCATCCATTACATAAGTGCATATTTGTTGTTCATCTATACAGGCTCGTGTGGCTTGCGTCCCTCCTTGCGTCCATCGTGAGGGCCCGGCGTGCGCCTCCCAAAAATTGTAGCCTTGCGGTGAGGCGACGCCGCAGCAAGGGCTGTGATTGGCCCGCTCACTAAAACCAGACGCGGAACCAAAACAGAGTCACGCCCGCGTCAAAGTTGCGTTGCGTAGACGTGGAAACATCATTGAGCCTTGAGGCCTATGGGGGTTGGCTGCCATGTTTACAATCTCTCTCGCGGATGTTTTTCCTCCCTCTGTGTTGAGCCCTGAGGCAACCGATCGTCCAAACAGCGCTCAGCCATGCAGTGTGACAGGCATGTCCCGGGAAGAGTGAGGGTCTGGTACAGGGACCCCTTGAGGTGAGTGAGCGACAACCTGTTCGCCCCCCCCACCTACACCTGCCGCACGTCAAAATAAGAGTCATCCTACGAGTTTGTTTTGGGATTCCGGAAAGGTTTATTTACATTATCGGAACATTGAGTTCCAGATCTGTTGATTGTTCCTGATGTCGCTGTGCTTCCAATCGTTCGAAAAACGAACGATTGGAAGGCAGTCTTCTTTGAGCCTGAGTAAACGCAAGGCCCCCCCCCCCCCCCCCCCCCCTTTCAATCACACTAAGTACATTAGCATCGTCGATTGGCAACAGAGGGATTATTTACAACCAAAGTGTACTTTCTTTGGCACACCATTGCTGTTTGTGTTAGAATTACATTTAAAACGTGTCTTAAAGTCTTAAAAGTCTTACGGCTGGCTATTTCTCCATGGGGAGTCTTAACTAGGCGAGTCCCTCTTGGAAAAAGAACAGAAATTGTCCAGTCAGTCAGAGAAGGTTCTAGACCACTAACGCCATGGCGATTAGCATAAGGGGTCCTTCACCTAACCATGACGACGCAGGTAGTCTTCAGGTCCAAATTTGGAGGTCCTTTGGGTCCTTTGCCCCCCCACTGGGATGAGACCTGGGGGCCGACTCGGGACCCATCAGCGGGGTGGGGGGGGGGGGGGGGGGGGGGGGGGGGGGGGGTGACGACTCACAGATGGCCAGGGAACACCTCGGGAACGCAAAAAAAACAGACAGTGTTTTTTTTGCGTTCCCGAGGTGTTCCCTGGCATCTGTGAGTGCCCCCCCCCCCCCCCCACTGCCCCCATGTCACCCCCCCCCCCCCCCATGACCCCCCCCCCCCACCACCACCACCCCCCTTCCGGAGCAGCAGGGAAGAAGGCGGTTGTAAGCAGATCCGTGTTTCCAGAAGAACGCCACAAGCGGTCTGCGCTCCGGGTCACTGGAGGACCTCTCTCAGGACCGACGGGTGGACCTCGGCCGCCCGCAGACCCTCCAGCAGACGGCCCACCGTGGCCGCCCGGCCCCCCGACTGACGCACCTCACCAGGCCGGCCAGCGCCCGCCCGTGGGCACTGAGGGGGTGGTCGGCGCGGCAACGGTACAGGGCCCCGGCCGACAGGCCCAGGTTGCAGCAGGAGGGAGTCCCACTCGGGGCCAGCCGGGACGCCAGCCGCGAGAGCTCCCGGTCCGAGGGAACCTTCCCCGGACGGCCTCGGGAATGTCATCTGGGGAAAGAGGGAAGCACACCTGGATGAAGGAATCGTCGCTGGGAAGGTTAGAAGAAAGGAGCTATTAAAAGGTCTCGTAATGGCAGCTTTTGTTGTTTGTAAGTAGCGGCGACATGAGGTGGTCCTTCCTCGTATGAAGAAGGAAAAGAGTTTAACTTTGTGTCACTTATTTGCTTGCTCATTTGGTATTCAAAAGGTCTCCTTTCTACTGGTCTCGGTGGCACCTTATGCCGCGTTTCCACTGCAGGGTGCGGAACGGATCGGATCGCAAAGGTGCGGTAGGGAGGGGGCGGTATAGCCCAGCTCAGTTCCGAGGTCGCGTTTCCACTGCCGACAGTACCCTTTGTGGTAGGCCGGATGTCGATCGCCGCGGCAGCTACGTAAACATCGTAAAAAACGTCTTCCTCCCCAAGAATGCAGACGAACGTCTCCACCTCCTTGTTCGCCCAAGTAAGCGTTTACGCGACAGTTAATTGTAAAGAATAATACCTCGAGGCTACTGTTCGTTTGTTTTTATTCCCCGCGTCACCCGGAAGTGACGATTCTGTCGACCAATCAACGGAGGGGGGGGGTGTAGCTAGAATTTCACGGGACCCTTTCAGGCGCCTCGTCTCGTTTGCGGTACCCCAACGGAGGAGTCCCGAGAACGGGGCCGGAACGGGTACGGCAAAGTCCGGGTCACGCCCACTTTTGGCGGTGGAAACGCGACCCGACCCGCACCTTTGCGATCCGATCCGTTCCGCACCCTGCAGTGGAAACGTGCCATTAGTAAAATACTATTAGATCCCTCAGCCGTCAACAAAGATTTGTGTCGCAACAGTATGTTGTGTTGGCAGTGCGCGCTCGCATATCATTAACAAAACAACTCGGTTTGTTTTCCACACCGGTCCCTATTTCCTGAATGGTTCAAAGCGTGGACCTTTCCAGTGACTCTGTGCAGCCGAGTGCTGACCTTGGGTGACTGAACCCCGGTCAAACCACGTCAATGGAGCTGGGAGCCAGACTGCAGAGCTAGGACAGAGACAGTCGCCCCCTTTGTTTCAATTATCAAGATGTACCATTTATTAGAACACATTTGGGCCAATTACCGTCTTGACCTAGTTAATGCGTTGCCCTTGAATTGTTTTTGTTTGATACATTTAATATCATTTTTCTATTGTTTACTTCCCCTTGAGTTTCAATCGAAATGTGATTGCGTGTAACTGTTTTGAGTCCCGGAGTCCTAGTCATGGCAAGATGTGTAATTTGCTGAATGGAGTTGTGGTTTTTTACTATGGATGCCAGTCAACATAAAAATGAAAGGGCAGAAATGAAATAAAGAAAATGGATGCAATCAAATAAAGAATTAACGGTTGTATTCAAAGCACCAAGCTGAACATTCTACTTCCTTGTTTTTATTGCTTTGTTGCTCCATATTTCTTCGAAAAAAAACACATTCTGTGAGCAGATAAAAACCTTTTAAGCTGAACTGAAACTAAGGTGAATTAAAGTTCATCAAAACATAACCTTGTGAGATATGTTAACATTTTACTAACTTTACTTCTCCCGGTATTTCCACCCATAATAAATAAAGGTTTGATCGATCAGGTGATCCCACTCAAAAAGCCTGCTTTCGATGTTGGGTGATACAAAGGGTAATAATAATCAATACTAATAGGCCAAATCGTTTAAAAAGCAGTCGACCAAGTGTTGGTATGAGACTTGAACCTACTTTATGTCCCTTCACTCCTAGCTTGAAGGCAAACATATGTTGGGCAAGTGTGTCAACAACCGCAAACTACCAATTTGAAAGTTACTTAATGACACAAATAATATAAAAATATTAAACCTAGTATAATAAATAATATTAATATAATATATATATATTACAAAGTGTATAGCAAGAAGGCAGGCAAATTAATAATTTAACATGAATTTAATTGCTAATTTAATACTGTACACATTTGGTCCTACAGACTTTTTTTTATTAAAAACATGACTTAAAAGCAAATGTTCTCTACATGTCATTAAGGAGCAGTCCAGGGGTCATCAGTCAGAGAGACAGGGCCAACATTGGGGTTTGAACCGAGAACCCCAACTGTTTGGGTTCTGCAACGGGCATCCCAATCCCACCCCTAACCAACGGAACATCCTGTAGACATATTTCTTTCTCAATGAAGTCCTTGGCATTGGTGTGTCAGGGCTTGCCAGTGTAAACACCAATCCCACCACAGTCCAGCCAGTAACTGAGACTATAACGTCTTCAATGTGGGAGGTGTGGGCCCGACCGCTGATCTGATCTCTCATTGGTCAAATCCAGCCAGTTAAAACAGAGTTTTCAGAAAAAGAGACCAGACCTTTAAAATGCCATACATCCCGTGCACAGTCTCACTGCCACCTCGAACACTAAACGCCGAGACTTGGCATGCCAACAGGAAAGTGAATTATTGAAATGTTAGATTATCTATATTTCGACGGATTGACCTTTAGTTTTGTGTGCACACTTTTGCACAGTTTTTCTGTTATTGTAAAGAAAGTAACACACACATGGTTAGTTTAGTATGCACACTCACAAAAAAAAACCCAAAGGGAGCCCAAGTTTCCTTGTACGTAAACGACAAGAGGCCATTGCTAAGGTTGTAAAGTTGAGAACCCCTATCATCATGGGTGACCCATTCTCGAATCCAGAGCAAAACTAGAAATAAAGTTAACAAAATCAAAAAGCCCACAAAGGATAATCATTGTGACCGGGTTTGTATTGGATCAACGTGGTAGTTCAGTGTACGTTTCGTTTTCTATTAAATAACTACGAGATATTAGGTTGGACTTCCCAGGGATCAGGCCCACATTTCTCCCTTGAAGGCCGAGAGTTTTTCGCAGTAAAACGGAAAAAAAGCGGCAAAGAATTCCTGGAAAGTAGGAAGCAAGCAGCGACGCAAAACAGGCCGGAGACGGAGCGGGGAGGGCAGGGTTGGAGGGCAGGGCGTCCGCCAAGCCACATCCTTCACACTAAA
>NC_082385.1:820743-838499 GCF_031168955.1 Gadus macrocephalus | reverse complement strand
CATTAGTGGTGTTAGCATTAGTGGTGATCATTAGTGGTGCATTATTAATGGTAGCATTAGTGGTGTAGCATTAGTGTTGTAGCTTAGTGTTGTAGCACTAGTGTTGTAGCATTAGTGGTGTTAGCATTAGTGGTGTTAGCATTAGTGTGTGTAGCATTAGTGTGGTAGCATTAGTGTTGTAGCACTAGTGATGTAGCATTAGTGGTGTTAGCATTAATGGTGAGCATTAGTGGTGTAGCATTAGTGGTAGCATTAGTGGTGTAGGTAGCATTAGTGGTGTTAGCATTAGTTGTGTAGCATTAGTGGTAGCATTAATGGTGTAGCATTAGTGGTGTAGCATTAGTGGTAGCATTAATGGTGTAGCATTAGTGGTAGCATTAATGGTGTAGCATTAGTGGTGTAGCATTAGTGGTAGCATTAGTGGTGTAGCATTAGTGGTGTAGCATTAGTGGTGTAGCATTAGTTGTGTAGCATTAGTGGTAGCATTAGTGGTGTAGCATTAGTGGTAGCATTAATGGTGTAGCATTAGTGGTGTAGCATTAGTGGTGTAGCATTAGTGGTAGCATTAATGGTGTAGCATTAGTGGTGTAGCATTAGCGGATTTAGCATTAGCCAGAGCTGTTCTTTTATTAAGATGCACTTTATTGCTATTGTAAGGGCGACCATTTGAATTAGAAAGAGGGTTTAAAAATGTGCTGGTATCGCTTGCGAGAGCGGTAATCGCTTATTTGTTCAATTTCCATTTTTGTAATTGACATTATGATGTAGGACAGCTTCTGCATGAAAGCATCTGTTGAAGGACATCTCGTACACTATCCTGTACAAAATACACCGTGGCATGTAAAATCTGTGTGTGTGTGTGTGTGTGTGTGTGTGTGTGTGTGTGTGTGTGTGTGTGTGTGTGTGTGTGTGTGTGTGTGTGTGTGTGTGTGTGTGTGTGTGTGTGTGTGTTTCAGCAGCAGGAGGGCGACAGCAGTGAATCCGTCCAGCTGAAGTCCTCCCAGTCAGAGAGATGGGTGTGGGGCTAGGGAGAGGGAGAGAGGAGAGAGAGAGAGAGAGAGAGAGAGAGAGAGAGAGAGAGAGAGAGAGAGAGAGAGAGAGCGAGAGACTGAGAGAGAGCGAGAGAGAGAGAGAGAGAGAGAGAGAGAGAGAGAGAGAGAGAGAGAGCGAGAGACTGAGAGAGAGAGAGAGGAGAGAGAGACTGAGAGAGGAGACTGAGAGAGAGAGAGAGAGAGAGACTGAGAGAGACAGAGAGAGACTGAGAGAGAGAGAGAGAGAGCGAGAGACTGAGAGAGAGAGAGCGAGAGACTGAGAGAGAGAGAGAGAGACTGAGAGAGAGACTGAGAGAGAGACAGAGAGAGACTGAGAGAGACTGAGAGACTGAGAGAGAGACTGAGAGAGAGAGAGACTGAGAGAAAGACTGAGAGAGAGAGAGAGAGAGAGAGGGGGAGTTGTTGGTTCCATCGCCGCCCTGCTTCGTCCCTGGGGAACGGCGGGTGTGAAGCTGTCAAGGAAATTAACTTTTTGCCAAGCGACTTTTGAGCTTTCGATTCCCGCGACCTTCGAGATACACAGGAAATGCCCTCCCGCTTTCGTTGCCATGGATACCCGAGAGGCCGCAGCTGGAAGAAACACAAGCCTTTCATTGTTCGTTGTAAATTTTTTGTATATTTTGTATTTTCCTTTTCGTTCTGAGAGTTGTTTGTATTTATATTCATCCATCAGAAATGTTCATTAAAGATTCTTTGGATGCTTCTTGTTTGTGTATGTGCACGTGTGTGTGTGTGTGTGTGTGTGTGTGTGTGTGTGTGTGTGTGTGTGTGTGTGTGTGTGTGTGTGTGTGTGTGTGTGTGTGTGTGTGTGTGTGTGTCTGTGCGGTTGTGCGCGTGGGTGGGTGTTTGTTTTTGTCTTGATAAGAAGTTCATGGAGTGCGTTGCCAGTTCTGTTTATAGCTACCCCCCATTTCAGCACAGACCAGAACTACGCATCAACATTTTATGTGTGGTCGATGCTGGAAGACAATGGGTCAAGCCTGGTATGTTTTACATGTGTTCAATGGGCCTATTTTAATGACTGCAAATAAAGTGATTTTAAAACTAATTGTCCGCAGTAACTGATTAATAATTTTATTGTAATAATCGTACAAAAAACATCTTAACTATGTATTTATCTATTTATAAGTAAATAAAGTAAAATAAGCGGTCAATTTTGGTTGCTTTCCAATGTTTGTAATGATTGACAGAAAGACAGACACGGATAGGCAGATAGATGCAGATCTAAAATATATTTTTAAGCGAAAAAGCACAAATATTACTCATTCAAAGCAAACATATCTTGCACAAATCCTCGGTTACAACACATATTGTTGAGTATTTGAAGGCGTATCGCTTCATCTGCACACAGAGCCCCCACACAGAGCCCCCCCCCCCGCCAGCGGCACGCCTCCAACTCCACAGTTTCCGCTTTTCCCAAAGAAAATAATCAGCCTCACTTCTCTCTGCTGGCGTCCGCGATCCTCGACGAAATCGCAAACTTTCCTGACCTACAGCGATCCTTCCATCGCAGCTTTGTTTCAGGAGAGCGGTGTTGGAAACCGTTGCACATGAATCAGCGCTGATCGGCATGTAACAAATCCCTGGGATAATACTAAGAGATGAACCGGCGATCATGAACTCGAGTTCATAGCCGCACGGTAAGAAACTATGCGCTTCGTTCTCCTCACTCACTCATAAAAATATCCAGCAATGGCCAGAAGTGAACCGGTTTTAGTCGTATGATCGTTCAACGACTCAAGGTCCGTGATTTTCTATGTTATATGTTCTCGGAGTGTGATTCTATTAACATGTTGACTTATTAAAGTGCGTTTATAGTTCAAAGTTTCGCCGACCACACTTCGATGACGCGCAGGCGAGACAGTCGCTCCGCCGCAGCTGTAATAAAGCTGTGGTCGGGCTACAGAGACGTGAGGTAGTCGGCCTCTAACAATGAAACCCCTGTAAAGGAATAGAAAATAATGAACCTCTCTTTTAAATTTGTGCCGCAGGTACACGCCCTGATTTCCTCGATTTGACAGCTTTTTTAAGTGGTAAGTTGGCCCTCGTTTTGGTTGTATTGCACTGCATGCACACATTTAGTATTGTTCCATATACTACAACTGATATATGAATGGCTAGTTATCATATATATCTTACTCCTTATTCAGTGTATGATTTATAATTAATATATTGTAATATGGTTCTGCATTGGCTGATATGTACCAAAACACAAGAATGGCGTTAATCTTCTTTATTAGTAAAACGGCTCAAAGTAATAAACCTACTCCATTTGTTTTGCAGTAGCCTGCCCTCCGACTGAACCATTATGGCTCGTGGCTGCATCTGCTGTGTGAAGTACATGCTTTTCCTCTTCAACCTCCTCTTCTGGGTGAGTAGGCTAGCCTTTGATGTTTACTTACAGTTTATAACTGTCTGTAAATAATCCATTACATAAGACAAAAGAAGACACTCTAGTCCCAAATGTGTTCTTGACTAGAGCTAGTTTTCCTTTCTCTTTGACCTTTTGAAACCTCCAATTGGAATTATTTCCTATATCTTCTCATTCTATATCTTCTCATTGATATCATGATAAATTGTTGTATTAATTTCATGACGATACAATACCATAAAGATAATAATCGATCATCCAGAATTCATACAGCCCTTTAGGCTTACTACTAAGTTACTGAAACACCACCCACTGGTCGGTCGTATGGTATATGCCAACTAGGTTACCAGTGCAAACTTATATCTTTAATCTTTGGAAGCTTAGGTCATATCCACAAAAATTGGGGGGAAGTTACATAATAAAGAAGCCAAAATGTTGCTCTGTTTCAGCCACCATAAGTAGTATGAAAATTCTGGAGACAAAGGTGTTTTGTTTATCCATAAGTGTTCTGTGTAACATCTTACCTCATCATGTAGCTCTTGTGAAGGCATGTGAGCTTGATGAACCTGTTACATTATCCATATTTCTTAAATATTTCCAAAATGTTTGGATCCTTTTCCCCTTCTTTGTAAATTTGGATAAAAAAACAAACATTTGTGTGGGGGAGGGCTTTGTGTGGGGGGGTGTGTGTGGGGAGGGGGGGGGGGCTGTGGGGGGTGTGGGGGTGTTTGCGTGCGTGTGTGCGAGCCTGTGTGTGTCAGTGTTTTTGTGCCTGTGTGTGTTACATTGACGGCTCCTCTCTCTCTCTCTCTCTCTCTCTCTCTCTCTCTCTCTCTCTCTCTCTCTCTCTCTCTCTCTCTCTCTCTCTCTCTCTCTCTCTCTCTCTCTCTCTCTCTCTCTCTCTCTCTCTCTCTCTCTCTCAGCTGGGGGGCTGTGGCCTGCTGGGCGTGGGGGTCTGGCTCTCCGTGTCCCAGGGCAGCTTCGCCACCCTGTCGCCCTCCTTCCCCACGCTGTCCGCCGCCAACCTGGTCATCACCCTGGGCACGGTCGTCATGGTGACGGGCTTCCTGGGTTGCCTTGGCGCCATCAAGGAGAACAAGTGCCTGCTTCTGAGCGTACGTACGGACGGGTCGAGAGAAGAAGCCCTTGGAGGTTTTTTCCTCTCAAGAGTCTCGAGGGACATGTCGGCAGATACTGATTCTACGCGTCACATGCCTCCTTTGACTGAGTAGAATGTGATATGATACGAAAACTTTATTTCAGACTCGGGTCCATAAATAGCACAAGACAAATACAACGCAAAAATATAAAAAGTCAGTTTATGTGCAAACATTTCAACTCAGGCTGGCGGTATTGCGAGCACAGCTCAGAGTGGGATCTACAAGTACCACGATGATACTGTTCCCAGATTCCTCCAATCGTTTCATAAATGTAAACATACGATTTCTTAAAAGGCAGGTGCTCACTCCTGCAGTGACCAACATCTGGCTGGCTCTGCCCCCTCTCGGTATTTTTAAAAGGATGCGCGTAGCATCATTGTACGCAACTTTCCGCCTCTGCATGCTTGATTTTTTTTTTTGTAGCTTGACCATAATGCGTGCCAAGGTGTTTGCCTGGGCATATAGTTTGCAGCATTGTCTGTCCACGTCATCGTCATCATTCAACTGATGATTTATAAAAATGTCCAAGGTATTAAATCCTTCTAAAAGCCAACAAAGGATTGAAATAGATCCATGAAGGTATTTCCTTGTTGCGGTCTTGCCTTTTGACTGGTTTTCTTTTGGATCCAGGCGGCCTTTATTAGTCTGAAGAATGTAACGTGTTGTGTTCTGTCCACCTCTTCCCCAGTTCTTCATCGTGCTGCTGATCATCCTATTGGCCGAGCTGATCCTCCTCATCCTCTTCTTCGTCTACACGGACAAGGTCGGCGGTGTCATTGATCTATAAATCAATAAATATTAGAAAATATCTAATGTTTTTTTATCAATAAATACTATATTTAAATTAGTTCTGTAAAAGCATTATAAATAACATTACTGTGTATAAAATACTTTTTTAAAGAAACGATTTTAAATTTATCAATAAATCAATATGGATCCGCTTGGAAAAGAATAGGGCTCTTGATGATGATGGAGGTGGATCTTCCTCTGTGGTGGTGATGATGATGATGATGATGATGATGGAAGTGTTTCTTCCTCTGTGATGTTGATGATGGAAGTGGTTCTTCTTCGATGGTGAAGATGATGGTGGTTATGATGATGATGATGATGGTTCTTCCTCGGTGGTGCAGGTGAGCGAGAACGCGCGTCGGGACCTGAAGGAAGGTCTGGGTCTGTACACCTCGGAGAACAACGCCGGGCTCAGCAACGCCTGGAACACCATCCAGACCGAGGTCACACACACACACACAGACACACAGACACACACACACACACACACACACACACACACTGCTTGAGGCCCCCCCCCCCCAGATATAAATACTTATTTGCCCAAAAAATCGCTGCTGTCTTTGACCGGTTGGTAGCTGTAAGGTGGGGATTTGAACATGAACTGTGTGACAGTTGGCGCTCATCACTGAAATGTCCAAAACCCTCAAGTCATATTCAATTTATAATCCAAGATTAACAATAAAAATCAAATTAATAACATTCGACCCTGAGGCAAAAAGAAATTAAGAAAATGCATGTTTCAACCACATCCGCGACTCATAACTCTATTGTGAGTCGCGGAGGTGATCAGAGTGCGTCCGTCCGTCCGTCCGTCCTCCTGACTGGCGTGCTGTTCCCCTCCCCTCCTCCAGTGGCACTGCTGCGGCGTGGACGGCCACACGGACTGGCACGCCGCCCTGCAGGCCAAGGTGGTCCCCGACCGCTGCTGCCAGGACGTCCAGCCCGGCTGCGGCCGCAACGCCTCCAGCACCGTCTGGACACGGGTACGTCTGTGTCTGTGTCTGTCTCTTTCTGTCTGTCTGTCTGTCTAACCCTAAATACACACATGCTCCTCCCACATATTACTGTCACCACAGACACAAGTTTTTTTTTGTGTGTGTGTGTGTGTGTGTGTGTGTGTGTGTGTGTGTGTGTGTGTGTGTGTGTGTGTGTGTGTGTGTGTGTGTGTGTGTGTGTGTGTGTGTGTGTGTGTGTGTGTGTGTGTGTGTGTGTGTGTGTGTGTACACGTGTGTTAAACAAAGACATTGCATATGGTTGTTTGCATTTAATTTTTTAACATCTGAGTCAAAATACTAAGTGTGTATACAATACAGTAACCGTAATCTCAAAGGGTGCGCAACACTTCCTGCCTCCTCCTCCTAATCACCATGGCCCTCTCCCCTCTCCAGGGTTGCTACGACAAAGTGGAGGAGTGGCTTGACGACAACAAACACCTTATCGGAACCATCGCCATGTGTGTCCTGGTCGTACAGGTAGGAAACGGACACCATGACCTGAGTTTTGCCTGAGTTTTGCTTTCGATTCATTCACTTATCATTTTTATTTATTTTTTTTGCCCTCTAGCTCCTTGGTATGGCGTTCTCCATGACACTATACCAACAGATCCACCGGGCAGGGAAGAAATATGAAGCTTGACGGGCTCGATTCCTTCATATTTTTCGTTCAAGAGTGCTTTGTAAACGGTTACCTTTTTCATGTTACGATTTAAATACGCTACATTAGTGCATGGCATGCCACGTCAGAATATATTTTTTATCATGCGTTCCTCGTCTATAGACTAACATTCGTACTGTTGTGAATACAATATGAGCTAATAATGTCCATTAACAGCAGTAATCTCATCGCAGTGTAACTACTAGTGTTTCTATTTAAACGAGTTGTGAAGTATTGAGGTCAAGTCAAGGTCAACCAGAATCGACTGAGGGCAGAGAAGGGTTCAGAGAGAGAAGGGGCTCGTTTTGTTAAAAGCTTTGAATGCCCTTGCAACGGAAACATTTGTATAGAGATGCGTTTATTAACCACTGAGCATTGTGTGTATACTGTGCCCAATAAAAAAACCAAGAGACAGATATCTGAAACATATGAGGATCTTTTAATTCAGTCATTGATTCATATTTTTTCTTCATCATGTTAGGGAGTGGGACGGACATGGCTGTGACGATGTTATCATACAGTTAGGGGTTCAGGCATGTCGGGTGCATCTGATGGGTTAATCCTCCTGGCAGAGTACAATGTTTTTATCAAACCATTCTAGTCTATTTAAGTGAGTGGAAAGAGGTAGAAAAAAAAAGTCTTCTTGTAGTCTAGAAGGCCAGGATGTTGTCGTTGTCGTGGACGACGGACCCCTTGATGATGACGTAGCGGATGACCTCGTGGTGACCTCCGAGCTGGTAGATCAGGTGTTCCCATCTGGGGGAACCGCAGCAACAAAACGGGGAATCGACAATATATATATGATAAAATAAAATATGGTGATTAAGCAATGTAGGAATTATAGTTTATTAATAGCACTCATGTCTTGTATGTGTCAGCGATTTAGTCTGGCTACAAAAGTTTATTTAAAGGAGATTAATTGATTGTTGAAAGACTTTAGAATTCTTTCATCATGAGCAATTTCATCATTGTATAAAACCAAAAAGTCTACTCTTCGCACTTTCACTTAACCGCCACTTGGGGGCGCCAAACAACCATATCTGACCACAAGCGCGTACTAGTTCGTCTAACTCCATAGCGGGTAGGACAGACCACGGCGGGGGTCTACAGCCTGGACTCACCGTCTACAGTTGAGGACCACCAGGTCTCCGTGTTTGCCCGCCTCCAGGGAGCCGTGCGTGTCCGAGCGGCCGAGGGCGTAGGCGGCGTTGATGGTGGCCCCCACCAGAGCCTCTGGCATGGTCATCCTCATGTTCACACAGGCCAGGTGCATGACCAGGGGCTGTGCGGGGGGGAGGAGATACAAACAAACTGCTATAAGGTTTTACAATGCACAAAACGAACTTTGCACTTTTTTTGTATTTATTTATTGTATTTTTAACTTATTATTTATGTAAGCTATCTGAGGCAATGTGTGGTGTTATGTCTGTCTTGAAGCTGCAGTGGCACTGTCATTTCCTGTTAAGGATTATTAAAATTATTCAAATTATCTATCCATCTATCTAAAACACATACTTGTCCAAATCTGTCATTTGGATGCATTTGGATTTTGAATCACAACATTTTTTTTTTTTGGTTCACTGCATCCATGTAGCCGTATTGTTAAAACTTCACCGATATTATTTAAAAAAATTGTTTCTATCAATCTTTTCCATCTTGGGACCAGTCTGTTGTGTCTGTGGGACCCTCCCACACACACACACTGTGGGGGGGGGGGGGGGGGTTGTTTATGATAGTGTGGATGGGGGGTGGAGCCGGGGGAGCACCATGGAGCAGCAGTACGCGTTGGGGTTGAAGTCGCTGCCAAGCGCTACGATCAGCCCCGCCTCCAGCATGGCTCGGGCCCGCGGCTGGGGGAGCCTGCACACACACGGACACAGACACAGACGCGAGCACACACACACGCACACACAGACACGTACACACAGACACACACGCAGACACACACAAACACACACACACAGACACTATTAGTCCAGAGCTTCCTGGATTGTGTGTGTGTGTGTGTGTGTGTGTGTGTGTGTGTGTGTGTGTGTGTGTGTGTGTGTGTGTGTGTGTGTGTGTGTGTGTGTGTGTGTGTGTGTGTGTGTGTGTGTGTGTGTGTGCCTCAGGATGTAGGCCGTAGTTGGCAACAGGACTGCGGCGGTTTTGGCAGTTGCCATGGCAGCGATCCCCTCGTCCGTCACCTCCTCCAGGTGACTGATGGCCAGGGCGCCAAGCTCCGCCCCCAACTGACAAGAAGGCAAAACAAAGTTTCGCTTTCAGTGTTTTTGTGTGTGTGTGTGTGTGTGTGTGTGTGTGTGTGTGTGTGTGTGTGTGTGTGTGTGTGTGTGTGTGTGTGTGTGTGTGTGTGTGTGTGTGTGTGTGTGTGTGTTATAACAACCCGACCAACACCTGTGCAGAGTTCATGGGGTGCAGCTCGTCGCCGTGGAAGTTGATGTGCAGCCCCATGTCGCGGCCCGCCTGGAGGATGGCGCGCGTGGCGTCCAGGTCGAATACGCCCCGCTCGCAGAACACGTCGATGTTGTCCACCCGCAGGTCGCCGGCGGTAATGCGCCTGCGCAGCGCGGGGAGCTGGACCCGCAGAACGTCCTCCGTGGCCTCAGCCACCGTCTTACCTCTGCGACGAAAGAGAAACTTACGTTTTATTGAAGAGAAAAATTAACCCCAACCACCGCCATAGCGGTCATAAGTCTCAAATGGTAAAAATAAAACTAAACAAACTAAATGGACACTTTCAATAAATGCAATTGTAATATCCGCACCTCAATCAATACTTCATCGTATTGCCATTTTCTTACTAATTTGATTAATGTAAACAGCTCGGTTTCCCATTGGTCCATTTAAAGTTCGTCACTTTGACTAAATTGAAACATGTCCGCCTAAGACCTCCGTCTACCTGGGCACGGCGTGGGCCCCGCAGTAGGTGGACGAGATGTTGATGGGCAATGAGCGCCTCGCCTTCTCGATCACCTCCAGCATCTTCACCTCCGTCTCGAGCTCCAGGCCGTATCCGCTCTTGCACTCCACCAGCGTGCTGCCGGCCCTCAACATGCGGCCCAGCCGGGCCGTGAGAGAGGCCAGCAGGTCGGGGGCCGCCGCCGCCCGCGTGTGCTCCACCGTGAAGTGGATGCCGCCCCCGGCGCGGTGCACGTCCATGTACGAGGCTCCAGCCAGCTGCGGGCGGCGACACTCATTGTAAACGAACGCTTCTGGTGATGCGGGGAATCAGGCTCTCGGTAATTAGTGTTTTACCTTCATAGCAAATTCATGCACACGGTCGCCTGCCCATACGGGATGCGTGTGAGCGTCCACCAACCCTGAAACAAATGATGAACTCCAAATAGGGATTTGTAATATAGTGTTCTGTGATGCGGTTGTAAACCTACAAGTTTGCTGTATGATCCATTTTCTTTTACGCACCAGGGATGACACACATGCCCGTTGCATCGATGACCTTCTCGAAAAGCTCTTCTGGATATTCGGCTTGGACGTCGTCCGACGGTCCCACGGCTTTGATCAGACCATCACTAGTTGGACCACATCCCAGTACTAGGTTTAATCGCTTATTTATATGAACTAAAACCTACGTAATTTACAGTAGGTTACATTTTGAAAACAGCGGACGTTGAACAATGGGGGGGGGGGTTGAACTGCTTAATTTAAGTAGATTTAAAACTCACCACCCGATCACCACGCTACCGTTATCCACCACGCAAAGATTTTGCACTGCATCCTTCTGCAGGTACTTTTCACCATTGCTGCATATTACCACAACCTGGCTGGCGTTTTTTACCAGCAGTCTGTATTTGGTAGGCATTTTGTAATTTAAAACGTGTAGCTGGACATGCTCCGCTACAAACTGGGGTTGCCTAACTGCAGAAATGGAAGTTTGTGGAAAAGCAAATATTTGACGAAGAGCTCAAAGTCCAAACAAGGGGGCGTTTCCATAGATGAAGTCACTAGAGGCCATTCCCGGTCTTCTGTTGGTGAATGTTACCATCAATACTAGTTAATGAGCAAATGCTCCAGAAAAAGACAAACTGAATGATTTTCATTTTTTATTGTTTTCTATTACAATTTTCCAAGATTGGTCTTATACAGTAAAAAAGGAATCTTTCCAAAAACTTTAAACAAAATGAGCCACGTCATTCATCCACAAATATCCACTGCTTTCACATGGTGAAAACGCACAAAAAGGGGAACACTTAAAGTAAAAACAAACAGAATATCAGTTAGGGCTTCTTCGTTTCTCCTCCATCGTTCCGTCATTCCCTCATCTCCCCGTCTTCCTCCTCCTCCTCCACGCCCCGGATGTACAGAACGTTATTACACCTGAGGGGGGAAGAGACCGGCTCTTTAGAGAACATTGTTCTACACACAGACAGATATGATTCATATAGATATGATATAAAGGATACATGATATAAAAACAGCATCATATACAATATACTATTTCAGCCTGTTTCAAATTTATAATTGCACTTCGATACGACCTGTAAGATCTTGTGCATTGGGTCCTGGTTGGTATTAATAATGTATTAGCACTGCATCAGTCGTGTGTTAACTAAACACACGACTAAACGTCGCTCCTGGAACACTGGGCTTTAAGAAACATTGTACCAAACTTTATACAAAGTCCAATTTTATATCCAATCTTTCCTTTGTGCCACAAGTTCAAGTAATCATTTGAGCTTAAAAGTTCAGAAATATACCAGTTTCTCTGCCTTCTCCCAACAAGGATGTAAAAGCATAGGAGTACTCATTCGTTATACTTTAATAGGGGGGATTGGGTGTAAACGATCTTGTATGCATTAGTCCAGCCAATGCATTATCATTACATCGATATTGTGATGAGACTAGATGTAATTTGGATATAATAATATCGCAGGTGTTTTCTTTTCCTTGTTTTAGAGGCATCATTACTAGTAACCAATTCATCAGTAAGGTGATTAAATTGTCTGCACTATCAAGATTGTTGCTGTCAAAAATTAGAATATTTCACTTTAGGTGACTGACACAGCTGACGAATCCAAGATATATCTGCTTCTACCCTCTTTCCTCTCGCTGCGGTAAGGTGTCTTCTCTAGAAGAGTGGTCTGTGCATCTAATCACCATCGATCAAAGCGACCGTACCTGATGAGAACTTCACCCAGATGACCTGCCAGTGCTCCGTCAACATACTCTTCTGTGTTGGCCAACTGTTGGGTAGATACACATCACATGTCAAATATCAACATTTACACACACATCCAGATATGCCCTACAACGATCACAATGCCAGAGTTGGGTACGGCTTTGGGCCACTGATGTCCAGATGTGTATTCCCTCACCTGCATGTTCATGTAGCCGTCCACCGACACCAAGTATCCTTTGTACTCCATTCCCCACTTCAGCTTCACCATCACGGGTTTGCCGGTCAGCCCGTTGAGGAAGGGCTTCGGGTTAAGAGGTAAACTCTGCAGAACAGAAATGGACAAGTTAACGTTAAAATCAACGGCTAGCCTTTAGGATCGGGGGATTTAAGTACGTTTTTTTGGAAACGCATATTGGAACCGATGCAGCATAATGGTACAGCCCATAGTTCTGCAAAACAAAATAAACTATTTCACAAGGAATAAAACAGATATTTGTATAATAACGAAGAATCCCGTGCATTATTTCACTATACTCGCGGGTTCGAGTCCAAAGAGAAGGCAACAGAGCTGCGTGAAGAGTCTCATTCATTGAATTGAGTCTAGCTGCTAACGCTAGCTCCCCGGCTAACATAAAAACCCATCAAAAGTACCAACAAACAAAACATCCGTGACTTAAAGAAAAATGCACATAAACTCACCATTCTGTTAGCACAAGGGGATGTTCGCCGATATGCTTAATGTGTATTTTGTGCCTTTCGACACAATAACGTATTCTCTGAACAGCCACACGCTTTGCCGCCGAGCCGGAAGTTAAACGTTTGAACTTTAACCCAAAACACATAATAGGCGGCGGGCTTGGGGTGACGTCAGAGCGCCCCCTAGCGGCGGACCCCGGGTAACGTCAGAGCGGCCACTAGCGGACGGATGGACTCAGTGCAAGGGAGACGTTTTTGGTGGAAGCGAACAGATTTGGTTGAATATCTTTCTGTATCACTTTGTATTTGACTGATGTGTTTGATTGATTTCCCTAAAAATATTTGTATTTAGTTATGGATTATTTATGATTCAATATCTAGAATCAAGTATTATAATATACCCTTTGTGCTATCCTGAACTTTACATCTATAATGCATTTAGATGTATGCCTATGTCTAATATAGAGAAGGAAACATTGTGTATTGAGAAGGATTATTAACACACAAATCTATTCAACTATAACAAGATCTGGCAAAAAAAATCAAATAATATTTTTCTTATTTTATGATTCAACACACACCTTGTGAGATGCATATACAGGGTAGATATGTACAGATAGATCTTTGACATATTATCTAAGAACAAGGGGAGATGGGCCCTGCCTTAGTCAGAAGGGGAAGTGATTGTCATATGTAGGTCGCAGGGCTCTCTGTCTGAGCAGCTCTATGACTCCAGGCTCAAACTGTCTACAAGATATTGCTGTTTTTTTTTTGTTTTTCCCCCTCACCGAAGAGTTCAACGGGCCTTAAACGTTTGACGTGCTCAAGCCTGAGTGTCTTCAATGGACCCAATCGAACCCTTCCACGGTGAAACAGCGGGCTGTGCGCTGGGCTGTGCGGAATTCCGGTGAAATGACCCATGAGCCCATTTCACGGCCTTACCTCACTGCCCCGTGACCTCGGCCCGTTAGGAACTCAGCCTCTTCAGACATCTCAGTAATTAACTCAGTCAGTCAGTCAGTCAGTCACTCACTCACTCACTCACTCACTCACTCATGGGTCAATCATGCTCCGAGGGCAGGCGTGCACGTGGTGTTCGTATGTAGGTCGCGGGTCGCGCCGGGCTACGTGTGTGTGTGAGGAGGGCATCACGTACGAAGCACCTGGTCACGCCTGGCTGGGCTCGGGTGTGCGCATCATTCCATCGGCTTAATTGCATGCAAGCATGCGTGAGTGTGTGCATACCTACTGGTATGTGCTCACGTCTCTATAGGTAAAGCCTATAGATACCTGTGTGTGTGTGTGTGTGGTGTGTGTGTGTGTGGGGGGGGGGTCCTGTCAGTCTCTTGGTTGATTTTGCCCCCGCAGGGAAGGTGTGTCGATGTCAGGAGCGTTTCAGTCCACTCCAGTGGCAGAAAGCCTCCTTTGAAGTCTGAGCTGTGTGTGTGTGTGTGTGTGTGTGTGTGTGTGTGTGTGTGTGTGTGTGTGTGTGTGTGTGTGTGTGTGTGTGTGTGTGTGTGTGTGTGTGTGTGTGTGTGTGTGTGTGTGAGAGACCACGCGAGGTGCGAGGCACGAGACCCGTGGTGTAGGCCCCTCGTGCCTGAACACCAGTGAGTGAACACGATCCCGAAGCAGTCGTTCGGATATCATTTCATTCTCCGGTGCCGTCCACGAGACCAGAATCCATGAATGAGCGAGTCTTCGGTAACCCACAACCTCGAGGCTGTTCGCGTTGCGTTACACACGGGGAATTTGTACAGACGTATACGAGACAAGACACAAGTCAAGTTCAAGTCGAGTTTAGCCCTCCGTCCCCGTTGCCAGGGGTAACGTGGTTTACCGTTGAGTGAGACGTTCCGTGTAGTGTTACGTTATACGCAGACGAGCTGGTGGTTTTCTTACGATATGACACTTGTACATAGGCTATCGCCTTTAGGTCGTAATGTGAGCTGTGACACCCAAGTACAGCGAGACAGAGTAGAAGGATGGATGGAGGGGGCAGATAGGCCCGCCTCGTGGCTCTGGCCGGCCCAGGGATGGGGAGAGATAAGGAACAGCTGGTTGATGGTTGGCTGAACGTGGAGAACCTGGGACCTGGAGCACGGTGCGGCAAAGGGAGAGGGAGACACACACACACACACTAGGGCCCGACCGATTCATCGGCCTGCCGATTTAATCGGCCGATTATAGCCTTTTTGAAAATAATCGACATCTGCCAAAAAGACGCCGATTACAACCGATTATTATTATTATTATTTTTATTTATTTTTTTTGTTATGTTATTGCGCTTAGTATCCTGCAGATTGCGCTCCTACTCGCCTTGCTTACTAACAACTTTAGCTGGAGTAAAAAAGAGGAGATTGAATTTTACCGTACAACATGAAAGCATGCTCGCTCAGGCAGCTGCACGCTCACCTCACCAATGTACGCAAGACGCGTTGTTTGAGCATGTTGTGCCTGTTTTTCTTTAGGTCCCAGGCCATGTTAATTTGTTATACTGTAGACTCTAATGGTGAGACCATACTGCTCAGCACGCACGTGTTAGTCACTGCTCACGAGCGCAGCACATTGGGAGTTAGTTATTTATTTTACATTTTACATTACACTCATTTTTGACTGTAAATGTATTCTAAAACACTCAAAGGTTCTGCATTCAATTCACATATTCGTCAAAAGTGTTTAAAGTATATTTAAGGTATCCAAAAATACGTTTAATTGCCTTTTTTTTTTTTTTTTTTTTTAATCGGCATCGGCACTCAAAAATCAATATCGGTCGGGCCCTAACACACACACACACACACACACACACACACACACACACACACACACACACACACACACACACACACACACACACACACACACACACGCAGAAACACAAACACACGCGCACACACATACGTTCATGAGCATTCAAACACACGTACGCAAACAAACACATCCACACACACGTGCCCATTCACACAAACACGCACACACACACACACATAGAAACACAGACACGTTTACATACACATGCGACCATTATATTTTAGACAGGCCTGATCGTTGTATTTTCATCAACTGATTTTCATAAGATCATATACCTTGCCTTGCATATTATTCTCGTATAATTTTACAGGAGTCTGAGTTATCGATTTAGATCAAAATAAGATCAAAGATCCCCAAGTGATTCACTGCCGCGGTTCACTGAGCAGTTTTTAGTTTAAAGGTTTGATTTAGCCACTAGGGGGCTCCCACAAGCTATAGTTTTTCAGATCATTTAGATAATTCCATAACCATTTGGCTTTGAACAGTGTCGCTAAGTTGATTGCCGGAAATATATGTCTGGTATACCGTATACATGAGTCCTAGAGGGACTCGGTCAGTAACACTGAAACGCTCCAATGACGCTATTAACCAATCACAGACTAGACTGGCTGACAGTGCTTCTTGGCCTACACCACGTGTTATCTATGTGTGTAAACAATGCCAAGTTTAGTCCTTTTTTTTTATCTTAAATATTCTCAGAGGAGAAACGTGTCATTTGAGCGTCGTTTTAATGTTCCGGTACATAATGTCTGTTATTCTAGATGATCTCCCTATCGTCAGGGTAACCAGATCGCAGAAGAGAGAGCAGACAGTAATTTGGACAATTACCGATGGGCGTCATCGCACCATATGCAATTATTGACAATAAGTGCATTCTGATAGTTCGCTCAGTCCATCCAAGCGACGCAACTCCATAATTATTTGAAGTGCGTCACCAATGCATTGTGTACGCGGCCCCGATCCAAGCCAATTAGTCCACATTTTGGGTACGAGCATTCCTCACGCACCACGGCTTTCTCGCTGTCATGCAAAAAAGAACACACACTTTTTTTATGTCCCTCTCTGAGGACAAACTTTCATCAGCGCTTCTCTGTTTAATAAAGAAAGTCCGCCGAACAAACGTGGCGTGACCAACACCTGTAGACTACCTGACGCATCTCCGACAGGGTTGCCAGATTGGGCCATATTTCACGCCCAATCTGGCAACACTGATCTCCGACCCTCTGACTAATATCAGGAATGTTGCTTTAAATCGAAGAAAAGTGCGAGAAAGGGGGCGGAGCCACGCACTGGCCGCTGTCACCCCGTATATATACCAACCACCACGGGGGGAACGCGAAGCAAGTGTCTGCTCTTGAGTGCGCGTCTGTGTGTCTGTGTGCGTATGTGTGTGTGTGGCGCGTAGAAAGTTGTGTGTACCGCAGAAAGTCGGTGGTTCCCGAGTCCAGACGAATCGAAGAGACCAAAGCGAGGCAAAGCGCCCCGAACAGATGTCTCGCAAGTCTCCGAGGACAAACATGGAATCTTTCTCCCTCGGCGACGGATAACGTTTTGATAGTTTCATCCCCACTGGCCGACAGATACAATTTACAGTGGCTGGCGTGCAGTCCTACGCACTTGTCTTTGTCACCGTGGATGGGACGTTTGTTTGCTGGTGCTGTTTTGTTGCCTATCGAGCGACACTTTCATCACTTTTCCTACCTTGGCTTTTAAGACCTCGGGGATCGGAGTTCGGCACCATGGTGCTTTTACTCCTTGCTTCTTGGGCAATGCTCTTAGAAACAGGTTAGTGGGATACGCTTTCTTTAGTCAGCCTCAACAGCTATGGCATCATCGCCGAACACTCTCTACTACTATTACAGCTCTATAAACAACACGTTTATAATGTTTATTAAAAACGTATTTAAAAAATGTGAACAGGAAGCCGTTAAATCAAAATTTGCTTCATTTATTTGAAAATGAAAATAGATTGACATGAGCACATACTCTTTGTTATTAGACTTTTATAAACACATCATTATGCAACGAGTTAAATCTCATGTGCTTTGATGCAAACAACTGAACATTAAACACATGAGCACCAT
>NC_082385.1:810743-813243 GCF_031168955.1 Gadus macrocephalus | reverse complement strand
AAAAGATTGCGTTATTCGGATTTAGATCTGAGGCTTAGTGTGAATTACGCACAGAAGGGAGTGTGTGTGTGTGTGTGTGTGTGTGTGTGTGTGTGTGTGTGTGTGTGTGTGTGGTGTGTGTGTGTGTGTGTGTGTGTGTGTGTGTGTGTGTGTGTGTGTTCAGCCCACAGGGATGCGGAGGATTCTGTAAACAGGCCTGATGATATGAGGGAGAGACCATTGCGGGTTACATAACAACCTCCACCCCCACCACCCCCACCCACAATAACACCACCCCCCCCCACCCCCCCACCCCACCCCCACCCACAATAACACCACCCCCACCACCCCCCCACCCCCACCACCACCCACAATAACACCACCCCCACCACCCCCCCACCCCCCACCACCACCCACAATACACCACCCCCCCACCACCACCACCACCCACAATAACACCACCCCCCCACCCCCACCCCCACCCACCCCCCCACCCCCACCACCACCCACAATAACACCACCCCCACCCCCACCACCACCCACAATAACACCACCCCCACCCCCACCACCACCCACAATAACACCACCCCACCACCCCCCCACCCCCACCACCACCCACAATAACACACCCCCCACCACCCCCCCACCCCACCACCACCCACAAATAACACCACCCCCCCACCCCCACCACCACCCACAATAACACCACCCCCCACCACCACCACCACCCACAATAACACCACCCCCACCCCCACCACCACCCACAATAACACCAACCCCCCACCCCCACCCCCACCACACACCACCACCCACAATAACACCACCCCCACCACCACCCACAATAACACCACCCCCACCACCACCCCCACCACCACCCCCCACCACACTCCCACCACCACCCCCACCACCACCCCCACACCACCCCCACCACCACCTCCACCACCACCACCCACAATAACACCACCCCCACCCACAATAACACCACCCCCACCACCACCTCCACCACCACCCACAATAACACCACCACCACCACCACCTCCACCACACCACCCCCACCACCACCCCCACCACCACCCCCACCACCACCACCCACATAACACCACCCCCACCCCCACCACCACCCACAATAACACCACCCCACCACCACCTCCACCACCACCACCCCCACCACCACCCCCACCACCACCTCCACCACCACCACCCACAATAACACCACCTCCACCTCCACCACCACCTCAACCCCCACCTACAATAACAACAACCTCCACCCACCCCGTACCTATGCGTATCCTTGTGGGTGTGTACACACAAGTGGGTAGTTGTGTAAATGCATGAGTGTATGCAGTGCACACAAAAAGTGTATGTGTGTATGTATGTGTGGTGTGTGTGTATGTGTGTGTCCACAGCAGAGTTTGTGTGCGTGTGTGTGTGTGTGTGTGTGTGTGTGTGTGTGTGTGTGTGTGTGTGTGTGTGTGTGTGTGTGTGTGTGTGTGTGTGTGTGTGTGTGTGTGTGTGTGTACAAGCATGTATAAGATTGACTGCTTGTTTACGCTCATTAGGGAAAATATCCTCTGCGGGCGATTAGTGCCCAGACAGCATGATGAAGAACACTGGTGTGCAAGGACAGACCCACCGGCCTCGTCATCATCATCAACATCATCATCATCATCAGCGATGTTGTTTGTTTGTTGTTGTTGTTGCGTTCTGCTCCGCTACTTGAGGGGTTCATTACACCGTCTGCTGGCAGCCACAAAGCCAAGAGACACACACACGCAACACACACAGACACACCACACACACACACACACACACACACACAGACACACACACACAGACACACACACACACACACACACACAGAACACACAACACACACACACACACACACACACACACACAGAGTGACCCACAGCCACAGTCACTGAAGCGTTTAGCAGCTTTTGCAGCAATTAGACGCATGCCACAGCCAAGTGTGTGTCTGTGGTGTGTTGTGTCTGTGTGTGGGTGTCCACAGCCAAGTGTGTGTGTGTGTGTGTGTGTGTGTGTGTGTCCACAGCCAAGTGTGTGTGTGTGTGTGTGTGTGTGTCCACAGCCAAGTGTGTGTCTGTGTGTCTGTGTGTGTGTGTGTGTGTGTGTCTGTGTGTGTGTGTCCACAGCCAAGTGTGTGTGTGTGTGTGTGTGTGTGTGTGTGTGTGTGTGTGTGTGTGTGTGTGTGTGGTGTGTGTGTGTGTGGTGTGTGGTGTGTGTGTGTGCATGGAGTGGGAGGGAAGAGGCCAGCGTTGTAGGGTAGCCGTCCCAGGGTCCATCCCAGTGCCTCTAACAGCCTCCTGCCTCTAACAGCCTCCTGCCTCTAACAGCCCTCCAGACTCTAACAGCCTCCGGCCTCTAACAGCCTCCTCCTCTAACAGCCTCCTGCCTCTAACAGCCTCCTGCTCTAACAGCTCTGGCCTCTAACAGCCTCCTGCCTCTAACAGCCTCCTGCCTCTAACAGCCTCCTGCCTCTAACAGCCTCCTGCCCTCT
>NC_082385.1:793955-810643 GCF_031168955.1 Gadus macrocephalus | reverse complement strand
GGTCGGCTGCTGGGCGTATTCGAGGTACGTCCCGGACGTGTTACCTCGTTTCATTAACAGAATCTTCCATTCCCCATTTGTATGTTGTATTGCAGCTCTGCTGTAGATGATGTTATGTCGTAACTTAATGTTTCTATGTTATCTTTAGCGATGAGATTAAAGTTAAATAAACTCCTGTTTAAAAGCACATTGCAGAAGAGCTCCTCCTCTCTAACCATGGAGGGTTCAGACCCCAGCGCTGTGGGCCCCTCTCCCTCTGGTCTCACTCCCCTGGAGACGTGAACTCACTCCTCTGTTCTCCTCCCCTCCTCTTCCTCCTCCCCCTCCTCCTCCTCCTCCTCCTCTTCCTCCTCCTCCTCCTCTTCCTCCTCCTCCTCCTCCTTCTCCTCCTCCTCCTCCTCTGTTCTCCTCCTCTTCCTCCTCCTCCTCCTCCCCTCCGCCTCCTCCTCCTCCACCTCCTCCTCCTCCTCCTCTTCCTCCTCCTCCTCCTCCTCCTCTTCCTCCTCTTCCTCCTCCTCTTCCTCCTCTCCGTCCGACAGCAAAACCAGGACCGGAAGCACCGGACGTACGTCTACGTGCTGACGGTGACGGAGACGCTGGAGGCCTGGGAGGACTCCGTCAACATCGGTGAGACACCCCCCCCCCCCCCACCCCCCCCCACCCGGCGGGGGCGACTCAGAAGGGCTGGGGGGCTTTAGGGGCGGGAGGGAGGAGAGGGGCGGGGAGGAGGGTGGAGGAGAGGGGCAGGGAGGAGGGTGGAGGAGGTGGAGGAGGAGTGTGTTAGCATGCGGCCGCGGTGCAGAATGGATCCTGGATGGATCCACAGTAGAAGCTGTGTTCAGTATTTACAGTAGAAGCTGTGTTCAGTATTTACAGTAGAAGCTGTGTTCAGTATTTACAGTAGAAAGCTGTGTTCAGTATTTACAGTAGAAAGCTGTGTTCAGTATTTACAGTAGAAAGCTGTTCAGTATTTACAGTAGAAAGCTGTGTTCAGTATTTACAGTAGAAAGTGTCGCCTGTCGGAGTGTGTAGAGTGTGTATCAGGCTCTGATTGCTTTTGTGCGTTTGTGGTGGATGTGTTTGGGCATGCTCTCACGCGAGCCTGCAAACTATGAGATTTGGGATAAGTAGACCTGGCAGCAAATACACAACACATAACACATACACAACACACAACACATTCACAACACACACACAACACACTGCTTCAGGAGGGCTCCAGAGAGACTATGTTAGATGTGGGATAATCGTATTGGTGAAACGTACTGGACTTTTAGTATGACTTAGTTATGATCAAATTAACCGCACCGTACCTCTAGAATAACAGTCAATTAACCTAAAGTAATTACTCTCGCTGCAAACACACCAGTACCTTGGTTAAGCTTATCCGTTCAAATGAGGACTTACTGAATCTCTACCAACGTGTGAGAGCTGAGCGGCGGTGAGCTGACTGCGGTGGCGCTCTGTCTCCCCCTGCAGGCCGTAAGCGGGAGTGGTTCACGGTGGACGAGGCCATCAAGGTGTTGCAGAGCCACAAGCCCGTCCACGCGGAGTACCTGCGGCGGCTCCAGCTGAGCTGCTCGCCCACCAACGGCAACTCCTTACCACCCGGACCCCCGCCCAATGACAACTACCCCCACTACAGCGCCCCCGCCCCCCCCACGTCCACCGTTCTGGGGTCCTCGTGCAGATAGGACTGCTCCACCCTGACCCCCCCCCCCCCCCCCCCCCCCCTGGCCTCCACTTTACTGTCCGGCCGCAGAACGTCTGTACAGTCTACTTGCATTTTCTCTCTTTTCTGTTTCGGCATGTCTGTGCTTTGGGTTTCTGTTCCGGTTTATTGAGTATGAGAATTGTTTCTAAGCTCCGCCCCCTCAACCAAAGCCGGACCCCGGCGCGGTTTGGCGGTTGAACATTGCTAGCATACATGCTACCCCGCCGCGCCGAGGGGATGCTAACGGACAAACTGACAAAACAAGGAGAGGAGAGGAAGGAAACAAGGAGAGGAGAGGAAGGAATCAAGAGATGGGCTCATGATGTGTTGGACGCCTTAAAGGCTCGTCTGTGAGAATGTTCGTCCACTTTGGTTTTTAGTTGCATTATCTGACGGTAAACTCAAGATTAGCCCTTAACTTAAGATGATTGGTTGCTATGTGGGCTTGGATCTGTGAAAGGACGTCGCCTTTGATTTATGAAAAATAACAAAAAACGGATGGCCTGAAAGTTATATTTATTAGTATTATAATCTCGATAATTACCTAGTTATGAAGTATTTACTGATCAAAATTGTCTAAGGTTTTAGGCGCTAAGTTTAAATTGACCTTTGTTAGGGGGTTGAATGGTGAGTTGGCAGGTTAACGAGGTCACCGTAACTTACTCTGAGCGGAGGGGGTCAAAGGTTAAAGGTCATGGCATCCCACTGTACTCGACGCGTGCCGGGGGGGAGGGGGAGGGGGGGGGGGGGGGGGGGGGGCGCTACCTCACAACTGAACTGATAACTGGAAAGTCGCCCATCGGCACAAAGCCGCAGATTAAGTCCTCGCTCCCGCGGTTAGCCTCTTCAAGCTAACTCGTCTGACAAGAAACCAACCCGACAGATGGGTCGTTTGTCGCTTTAACGCTCCACACACACACACACACACACACACACACTCAAACACACCTTTAATCAGTTTATATATTTTCGCCCAATCCCTGACCTCGCGTTGGGAGATTGTTCGGGATGTATTTAACGGTGCAAAGTCTCTATCTCTGTCTTAAAATCATTTATTTCTTCTTTTTTTATGGTGATCACCTTAAATGATTGATCCCTGCCGTCTCCACACGGCCGATGTGTGCGGGCGATCCTATCAGAACAACACATAGCAGGTTTACCCTAACATCTGGCCTCTGACGAACATGTTGTCACTGATACTACTCAATAGTACAGAGTAAAGTGCTTTGGACCTGGGATAGCCTACATCTGCATACTCACGAATATAATTATCAACAGGATCTGTTTCTCGTAAGCCTAATATCATGCTCTTGTTAAAAAAATATCGATCAGGTTGAAAATATTGAACTATTTAAAGAATTGGCTAATAGCTGTCTACTAATGAAGGGCTTGCCTTAACTGCTCTCTCCACTCTACGTGAATAGATTTCACCTTTTACAATTTTACAAGATTTAGGGATAAAAACTGAAATAAACATGTTGTCTCTGAAACAGAAGCCTGTAGTTTAGTGGAGTTAACGTTTAAGGAACACGTTGTTTAAATACAGGTGAGGGCACCGGTGTGAGGGTTTGTTTTATATACTTGGGGGAATCGCCAGGTGACAGTCATGTGTTGACAACCTGCATATTTATTCCCGGTCTGTAGAAGTCGCTTCTTTAACTTGAAAAACTCTGATTGCTGTACGAGGTCCGACCGACCGGCTTATCGTCTTCCAACTGTCTGGACTCAAACCCCTGCGACCGATTTCTATGCTGACCAATGAATGATGACTGAAACCTTTAACGCGGAAAACGGCTTGTAAATAGATTTGAAGAGAATTTATGTTGTGAGAGTATGTTTTAAAAAAGAAATGTTGCGGAAATAGTGACCAGGAATGCACATCTGCAACTTGTCTTCATATTTTATATATTTGTTTTTTTGTTTGTCTTTTTAATTTTTAACAATGTACAAAGAAGGAAAGAGAAAGAAAAAGAGATGTGAAAAGATCCTTCTGGAAATGTGTTGATGTGTTGTTGATGATGAGTGGTTTGGATATGCTTCAAGATGATGGTTGTTGCTTGTGACTTGATGTGGGTAATGTGGAAAATGTCAATGTCAGAAAGAACTGCATTTTGAAGGCTTTTTATAGGGAAGTGATCAGACCTGATCAATGAATGAAGAGCATTTCAGATCAAAAACAAATCCAGGGAAACTCGATATGAATATGTGAATATGTAAACAAATGAGAAAAAGTTATTCCTCAAACAATCAACCAACCCGAAATACCAGGATTATTCAAATATACATAATGGTTTTTGAAATGCATTGCATATACAGAATGGTCTAGCAAGCTGTTGAGAGTATCGAGGGTTTTGGGTTTCTAGGGTTTACCATAAACGATGATGAGAGGATTATGATCTAAAAAAAGAAGGTGTATGTGTGTTTCTACAAGGCAGAGATGTTTAGCCTGTTTATTTCACGAGGTGAAACCCGCCCCCTACTGGTCGGTGGGCGCAGTGCATCAAAACAGACAACATGAGGCTGCACAGTGTCTTACCTTAGCGGAGGGGTGAACTTCAGTGTCTGTCGATAAAGTTGTTTTTGTATTTATTATTGTTCACACACTTAGGGAGCACATCACCTCTAGACACAGGCTAGCGGCTCTGGACATCTCACTGACTCAAACACGTTGGTTTGGTTTGGATGAGTGTGAAGAGATTCAAACTCTACGTGATGTCCTTTAATGAAATCAAATTCGTCAAAAGTGGCATATGGAACTAAATGTTTCCCAAAACTTGTTGGAATTTGTTTGTAATACTGGATCCAGATTTATGAGAAGGAAAAATAATTAGAAACGATTTGATAATTGAAATGAGACCCCGTTTATTTTGTGTTTGGGAGAGAGAGAAAGAGAGACTACAGATGTTACGTGAATCAACGAAATGAAAACATTCTTGTGCCAAAAGAAATGTCAGTTTGGTGGAAAACATAAAAATGTGCATATCCGGCCGTTTAATCCTTATTTGACTAATCAAATAAATCCTTAACCGTTTAATGGAATATTCTTTATAATTATGAACTAATAGAATACTTAACATTGTATGATTAAGAAAATTATGTCATCGATTGTCTTCAATCAGTTTTAATAACATAATAAATATCAACTTAAACATATACTACCAGGTCATCCACATTTTGAAAGTGTTGAACAAAGAACGTTGTGCGATGCAGCCGTCCTATATGTGCTGTCGTCACATATCTGGTGGTTGTGCTTGAACCTATAAACCATTGAGATCACACCCAGCCCAGAGCCCAGGTTAATTAATCCACTTGTGGGCCGACGTTCAGATCTGTCTCATCAAAAGAGGGGCTGTCACACCAAAACTGTACCGCGGGCAAAAATTGTACCGCATACGTAACCCGAGTTCGAAACATAACGTCATCGTTCGACGCGATTGTCCGTTGCCAGGCAGTTTTAAAAAAACATTCACGCTCATGTTGCCAAAGACGAAATAACATAATACAGATAACACTTGTTTTTACTTTATATTTTTGTTTTGAATTTAGCTAGCAGCTGAGTGTTTAAAGTGTGTCATAGTCTAGCTAGCTTGTGTTAATACACTCAGTTTACTAGCTAAATGCGGTTAAACAATTTAATACAATACAAATATAAAGTTAGCAACGCTAATAAATGTAATTTGTAAAATAAGTGTTATCTGTTTAGCGTTATTTCGTCTTGTGACGCTCAATGAATGAACGCTACGTCATCGTTCGACGCGATCTTCCGTTGCCAGGCAGGATGGATCAGCCGAGCAGTTGGTACGGTCCAGTGGGCTAGCAAAAGCCACTCAAATCACAGTTGGTACGGTCCAGTGGGCTAGCTAAAGCCAATCAACATCACAGCTGGTACGGTCCAGTGGGCTAGCTAAAGCCAATCAACATCACAGCTGGTACGGTCCAGTGGGCTAGCTAAAGCCACTCAACATCACAGCTGGTACGGTCCAGTGGGCTAGCTAAAGCCACTCAACATCACAGCTGGTACGGTCCAGTGGGCTAGCTAAAGCCACTCAACATCACAGTTGGTACGGTCCAGTGGGCTAGCTAAAGCCAATCCACATCACAGCTGGTACGGTCCAGTGGGCTAGCTAAAGCCACCCAACATCACAGCTGATGGTACAAATTGAATGTATGTACAAATTAGTGTGTGCATTGTGCTTAATTGGAAAAGTTGGATTGAACTCACCCAACACCCCCCACCCCCCAGCATGGGGAGCAGATAGCTACTGGGGGGGGGGGTCATGTTGCATACACAGGCGGTGTCATACCAAATTTGTACCGGCTGCCAAATTTGTACCGGACGCGTCATCCATACGTAATCCACTCCAAATCTGCCTGGCAACAGATGATCGCTTCGTCCGTTGCCTGGCAACGGACGATCGCGTCGAATGACGTGAACATTCGCGAACCTTCTATCTAGCGATCCGTTATCTGTATTGTGCTATTTCGTCCTTGACCTGCTTTAAACACTCAGTTTACTTGCTAAATTTGATTAAACAATTAAATACAATACAAATATAAAGTAAAAACAAGTGTTATCTGTAATGATATCAACATCAGTTATTAGACCGTCACACGGAACATGCGCAGTTGGATTGGCGCGCTGCATGTTGATGTCTGTTCCAAGATACATCGTGTGTTTATTAAGGAACCCAACAAAACATTACATTATCTAGCGATCCGTTAACTCAGGGATGGCCAACTTTCATGATAAAGAGGGCCACATTTTTTATCATAACCATCGGAGGGCCACATGACTGCACACTTCAACTAAATGTGAGCTGAGAGAACCTACATAATTTTGAATTTGGTAGATGATTTCCTGTATTCTGGTGCATTTTGGCGATGGCCACTACCTAAAAAATCGTCCAGAATCATAACCTATGTACGGTATGTTAATTGAACCAACATACATTAATTTCATGTTTTCCATGCTCAAACAGCCACATGAATGGTCAGTATTTTTGTCAGTGCAAAGGGCTCACATACATCATCATTCAATGAAGTAAAAAAACTGGAAAACAGTGGCCCAACATTAAGTGCAACAACTCAATGAACTCAAACCCAACAAGCAGTTGTAGTAGTTGTAGTGGCAACTTAAGTGGATATCTTTAATGACTGATATCGCTTCTAAGCAAACTAGACGCATGGGTTTGCCTTTGAATTCTTCTCATCTTTCTTGAACGAGTTTTCTGTAACTCGATCAATTATTATTATAATATATATTTTTATTTTTTATTTTATTATGTGCGTGCTGAGTGGGCATGCGGGTCGCGGGCCGCATGCCCGCGGGCCGCCAGTTGCCCATCCCTGTATGTTATTTCGTCTTTGGCAACATGAGCGCGAATGTTTTGTGAAACCTGCCCGGCAACGGACGACGCGATCATCTGCTGCCATGCAGGTTTGGAATGGATTACGTATGGATGACGCGCCCGGTACAAATTTGGCAGCCGGTACAAATTTGGCATGACAGCGGCCTTGACGTCATCCTCTGTGTTCTCATCGTCGTCAGAGTCCAACGACGCTTCAATGTGTTTCTGACCATGTTGTCTCCAGAGGAGGTCCGGCTTACGGAGCCTGTAGCCACGCAAGATACGTCCGTCTTAATATTTGATGACTATTATGCACAATGGAATTGTCTTGGAAAGTGAATGATTGAGGTTCTTTAATGTTTTGGGGGGATTTTTTCTCGGTGGGGTAAAGCATCCATTAAAAAGGGGAAAACACACCATCACTGTCATGTTGTTCCTCAGGATGTGGTTCACACAGATGTAGAAATGTGTGTGTGTATGTATGTGTGTGTGTGTGTGTGTGTGTGTGTGTGTGTGTGTGTGTGTGTGTGTGTGTGTGTGTGTGTGTGTGTGTGTGTGTGTGTGTGTGTGTGTGTGTGTGTGTGTTGTTGTGCGTGTGTGTGTGTGTTTTTGTGTGTGTGAGAGAGATACTTTTCGGTTAATCTTGCAGACACATTAACTGATGAGCACAAATAACTACCAATCCAAGTGAGAAAAAAGTTACAAAAGTGGTTCCCTAGCAGTATAACATCTATAAACAGACGTTTTCTTAGTATAAGGATTAGTATTAGTATTAGTATACCCCCAAATGTAATGTTAATGACACTGTTATGAAAGTTGATTTGGATGCTTCCTTACTGCCCCCTAGGGTCACGTGTCGTCCACTACAGCTCGAAAAAACAAAAGATAATTTTTTGATGACGAACCTCCGAAACACAAAAAAACGACTGAAAGACAAATTGTTCTTCTTAAAAAGGAGAAAGGAAAGAAAGGTTACCATTGGTAAAATGTAATGCATTGTCAGGGATCTTAATTGAGCTGTGGTATGACGACCGACCAGCAGGGGGAGTAGATGGACTCGGAGTCCTCCACGATGTCATGGCGGTGGAGGGGGGATAACATGACAGACCTGTGGGAGGAAGGAAGCTGTCTGTTGACCGCCATGAAGGGGGGTTATCAATTCTGGATCTAATACATCATGGCTCTCACACACACACACACACACACACACACACACACACACACACACACACACACACACACACACACACACACACACACACACACACACACACGCATCATCCATCCGTATTCCGTCCGCACCAACGTTTTTTGACCAATTTTCAAAACCGCACCCGCCCGCCAACCGCCGGTTGTATTTAGCTAAATCTAATAGTCTATTAATACTATTTAGTCTAATGCCTATTGCACTTTATTTTTTGCCACCGCACAACAAGTCCATTGCACAACAGCGCCACATGCATGTTCACATTTTTTAGTGTACATAACAACCCCAAAACTTGCCTGCTTGCCTTGCAAATCATTCTTTTCAGACAGTTTTTCTTACCTTCTTTCCTAGCTGTGGATGTTATTGAACTAGAAGTTGAACTTGTTCTGAACATCTCACGCCGTCATTGCCTAACGTCACTTCTGAGTCAAATCACTCCATAATCTCGTCTCTGGTACCTATTTCTACACGAGACTCGTAGTGTGGGGGTTATCTCAGCCAAGGTTGGGAATGAATTGGGGGGAAGGAACTTAGGCTTTGACTCTCTCAAGAACATGAACCACGACATGGAGGAGAAAGGGATTGTTGGCGGCGAATGTCTCCAGCTTGAGACCCGCTGAGGGACCACCGCCGGAGGCGGAGGTGCCTATGCGCTGCCCGGCAACGATCCCTTTCTCCTCCTTGTCGCGGTTCAGTCTACTTCACATTGATGAGGACGTTGAAGAACCAGGAACGTCGGAGAACCCAACGCGGTCGTTTGAGATTCATAATATCGGCTCACACAGCTTTTTGCCGTGATAATATATATTATATGATATAGATATCTATGTAGGCTATATGATAATATTTAGGTATAGAGCTCCAGGACTCCCGTGTGTTCTAGAATATTTACAGAACACGGCTAAAGGCTGTGTGCGCCTGGCCATTGCAATACATCCACTGTAAACAGAGCGCATGGTACCGTGGCTGCAAGCTGCTCAGGGCCACACCCCCACCCTCCTCCTTGACCCGCCTCGCTCCTCCTCATTTGCATTATAGCTACAGACACCAAAAAAGCACATTTGGGGGAAGCTCAATGTGCGACTGGCTCGGAGTGGCTGTAACTCTGCACCACGGCTGAATTTCGGGAACATCTTTGAATACTGTGTTAGTTACCCACTAATACCTATATTAAAGTATATATAAAATAGCATGTCATGGCACCTTTAAATCGTTTCAGGGGCCCACGTATCGATGTTGTCGCATCTGTGTTAATCCAACCGGATACCGATTCGTATCGGTGAACACAGTGACACTGAGGAAGATGATGCTCATCCTCATCCTCAGTGTCACACGCACACACAGTGTGTGTGCGAGCTTGTGTTTATGTGTTTGCGTGTGTTAATATGTGTGTGTGTCTGTACATATGTCTATTTATACAGCATGTGTGTGTTTGCGTTTGAATGTGTGGAATGTATGTTGATGTTGTGCGTTAATATATGCGTGTGTGTATCCTCCAACTCGGGGGGAGGGGAGAGAGAGAGAGAAAGAGAAAGAGAAAGAGAAAGAGAGAGAGAGAGAGAGAGAGAGAGAGAGAGAGAGAGAGAGAGAGAGAGAGAGAGAGAGACTGAGGCTGAGGGGTCCCCCCATACCCAGAAGCAGGGACGTGCACAGGGGGGTTGCTCAGGTTGCTTGGGCAACTGCCCATATGCCCTCCTCGACTCAGGTTGCCCTTCCGAGGAAAAAAATAAAAAATAAAAGTATATTTTTTAATCATTTAATGGATGCAGAATTTCATGTAGGCCTAGATAAAAAGAATCGCCACTCGAAACATTTCATAAAGTAAGCGTAGCCTCATTCAATTCCGTTCGGGCACTGAGAGTGAAAGTCAGAAGGGGGAGGGCAAACTCTGCCGCGCGGCAACAGCCGCTTTTGCCGCCTCCCCTCTGCCGCCCTTCCCTCATTGAAATTAATGGAGGCGGCGAGTTGCCGCGCGGCGTGTGAAAGCTGCTTTTCCTAGCTACAGCGCTGCACGCGACCGGAACACCGGCACCTGTGAGACGACTGCCTTGATGTTCTCGGAAAAGGTGCATTTGAGATGTATAACAAACAAACAATTGTAACAGACTGTTCGGCGTTTAGTCTGGAAAAGGAGGTCTGTCCCTCGTGAGTTGCTGTAAGGGGGGAAGTTGACAGTTGATGTGTTGTGTGTGGGGGAGGGGTGATTAAAGTGAAGCCGAGTGGGCTGCTGAACGCACTACCTCGTCTCTGGTCCCGGTCTTTGTGTTATATAATAATTAGTATAGTTGAACCCAGAACGCTCGGCTACATTTTAATCACCCCTCCCCCACACACAACACATCAACACAACACATCCCAGTATAGCTAGCTGGCTGACCGCACGTGGTGCGTGATAGACGGTTGACATGTGGAGCGCAGACGAGGACCCTTTTAAACCCAGTGCAAGCATGCTGGGCAGATACTCGCCGGGCGGAGCTGTAAAGATCGACCTGCCTGCTCCTTTTACCGGGGACGGGAGCCAGAGTTTCCTCAGCTGGGCGAGGCAGTTGGAGGTGGCCGTCGGCGCCACGGCAGGGGGCGGCCACGGCTGTACGGAAGAGCTGGTGAGGATTCTTCCCACTCGCCTCAGCAAGTCCGCTTTTCTGCTGTGGGACAGTCTTCCTGATGCGACCAAGTTGGATTATGCGGCGATTAAAGAGAGGCTGGGAGCAGCGTTTGGACAGAGACAGTTAATGGACCGGTTCAGAGCAAGCCTGTCAGCCCGTGTGCGTGCTTCTGGTGAAAGTCTGGAGGTGTACGCTGCTGATGTGAGCCGGCTGGTCACAGAGGCATTTCCGGATTATGGTGGTGTTGCACAGAGGGAGGAGAAGTTTCGGCGTTTCCTGGCTGGTCTTGACCCGGCTTTGAAGGCCAAGTGTTTGGAGATGGGCGCCACGGACCTGGAGGAGGCTTTACACGTGGCGGAGCGATGTGAGAACGCCAGAATGACCCTACAGAGAGACTGCGTGAGTACTGCTGCTGCTGCCTACGGTGGTGGGGGCCCATCTGTACAGTCCGTGTCAGTCTCTGATGGTCTCCAGAGAGCTGTTGAAAAGCTAACTGAGGACATGCACACCATGAGAGTGGGAATGAAAGAACTTTGTGAGGAAAATCGGAGACTGAGGTCGGGGGATGCTGACACAAGGGGGCGAAGGTTTCGCTCGCCCTCAGGAGGAGGCTGTAACTGTACCTGTGGCGAGTGGGGCTGCCAGTTGAGAGGCTCTCGTGAGGAACACCGTGGCCGCTCCCCCGAGCCTGGGCGGTCCCCACGCCAGGGGGGTTTTCCGTCTCGTGGCTATCGTTCAGATCCGTCTGGGATGCCCTCCAGGCCGCCTGGGGGTAGAAGCCCTAGCCCGAACTGGCGTGCCCGACGTGAGGACGAGCACAGGCGACGTGAGGACGAGCCCAGGCGACGTGAGGACGAGCCCAGGCGACGTGAGGACGAGCCCAGGCGACGCGGTGTGCACTTCCTGCCACGACAGCAGGATACTGACAACGGCCATCAGGGAAACGGCCGGTAGCTGGTGTCGAGGCCCAAACGCCAGCTACTCCTATGGTGGGTCCCTTGAGCCATGACTTTTCCAATGACATTGCTTGTATGGATTATACTGGCCAATCAACT
Source organism: Gadus macrocephalus (assembly GCF_031168955.1). Lineage (NCBI taxonomy): Eukaryota > Metazoa > Chordata > Actinopteri > Gadiformes > Gadidae > Gadus > Gadus macrocephalus. The sequence goes on along the minus strand of NC_082385.1, from coordinate 798,713 downwards.
TCTTTCATCAGGGGTGTGGTTGAAGGCACAGAGGTTCTCATGTTGGTGGACTCCGGGGCCTCGGTGTCACTAATTAGTGCAGACTTCCGTATGTCAGTCCCTGCCCTGCGAAACAGGCCTCTGAAAAAGAACTATATTGACTCTCGGGCAGTTAATGGACAAAAATTAGACACACTGGGTACCAGTGAGATCACCTTCCGTCTGGGCCCGACCTGCTGGCAGCACACTTTCCATGTGCTAAGGGAATCCACTCAGTGTGTTCTACTCGGACTGGACTTTCTGGCTAAGAATCATGCATTGTTGGATTTGGGGCGAGGGGTTTTACAACTATGGGACGTTTCTGTTCCCCTGCTTCAGGGTGGAGAGTTGGTCCCAAGTTGTTGTAACGTATCCCTCGCTGACGTCATGACCATTCCTCCGCTGAGTGAGGCTCTGGTGCCAGTGAACATTCTCACTCCTGCTGGAGCTAGTCAACCTGCTGCAGACTTTCAGGGATATCTGGAGCCTAACATCCCCGAAACAACGGGGCTGGTGGTTGCTCGTACAGTGAGCAGTGTGAGGAATGGTGTGACCTCAGCCCGCATCCTCAATCCCACAGGGGAGGCGGTTGAACTCAGGCAGGGTCTACACCTGGGTGAGTTTTACCCAGTCGGAAAGGGAGACATTTTAGTGCCGCCTCGTGTCGTCGACAATCATCCAGCTGTGCCGCCGGCTGCTGCAGGCCCTGTCTCCTTAGAGGAGTCTCCTGTTACGGCTGAGCAGAGGGCCAAGCTGGCTGAGTTGCTGCAGAGGTTCACTGATGTCTTTAACCTGGGCGACAGAAACACGGGCAGGTGCACATTGATCAAACACCATATAAGGACTGGGGACCACCCCCCTGTGAAGCAGCGTGCTTATCGGGCAGCACCTGGGAAACGGACAGAGATTGAACGTCAGGTGGCTGAACTGCTGGCTGATGGAGTTGTGGAAGAGAGTTGTAGCCCCTGGGCATCTCCAGTGGTGCTTGTGAGGAAGAAAGGGGGACAGTGGAGGTTCTGCATTGGTTATCGTCGGCTGAATGCAGTGACGATCAAAGACTCACACCCCCTCCCGCGAGTGGATGATAGCCTAGATGCTCTGGCTGGCTCGGCCTGGTTCAGCACGCTTGACTTTTCGAATGGCTACTGGCAGGTAGAGATGGCTGAGGAGGATCGCGAGAAGACAGCTTTCACGACCGGCCGGGGCCTGTATCAGTGGCGGGCTATGCCTATGGGTCTGACCAATTCTCCAGCCACGTTTCAACGAATGATGGAGCTCATTCTGAGGGGCCTGCCATGGCACATTTGTGTGGTATATCTGGATGATGTACTGATTTACAGCCGTACATTCTCAGACCATCTCCTTCATTTGGATGAAGTCCTTTCTAGGATCCAGCTGGCGGGCCTGAAGTTGAATTCCAAGAAATGCCACTTTGCCAGGGACCATGTCGTGTTTTTGGGCCACGTGGTCTCCAGGGATGGTCTCCAACCAGACCCGAGGAACACTGATAAGGTGAGAACTTGGCCAACCCCCCGCACCCCGTCAGAGGTCAGGGCCTTTGTGGGTCTATGCTCCTATTATAGGAGATTTGTGCGTAATTTCTCCCAGCACGCTGCACCACTGAACCGGCTGGCAGGGAAGAATGTGCCCTTTGAGTGGTCGGCTGAGTGTGAGGCGGCGTTCACCTACCTCAGGCAAGTGCTTACATCTTCTCCGGTAGTTACGCTACCTAACTTTGCACTTCCTTTCAAGGTGTACACCGACGCCTCTAAAGACTCGGTTGGGGCAGTGCTAGCGCAGGATGAAGAGGGTTGTGAGAAGGTGATTGCTTACGCAAGCCAGGCCCTCACACACTCACAGAAGAGATGGTCCACCTTTGACAGGGAACTATGGGCTGTGGTGTGGGCAGTCCGTGAGTTCAAACACTATGTGGGACTATCCACGTTCTGCATCATCACTGACCATCGCCCTCTGCTGGGCCTTAGGCGCATGGCCATTGATAATGACCCTACTGGACGGAGGTGTAGGTGGGTGCTGGAGTTGGACCCATTTGACTGGGTCATGGTCCACAAGGATGGCGCCCGCCACAAAAATGCGGACGCTCTGTCCCGCCGACCCGTGTCTCCAGACTTTGTCGAGCCAGATGCTCCTTCAGCCGGACTTTGCGCCGTGGCCTCAGTGGAGGTGTCTGACCACTCTCCGCCTGCAGATGGGGCACAAACAGAGCCAGTTCCGGTGTATTCACTTAGTGGTGGTGGAGCTGAATTGCGGTCAGCACAGCGTGAAGACCCTGACATTAGTGCTGTGTTGTCTTGGTTGGAGCAGGGCAGAGTGCGGCGGCCTCGTAGACTCCCCGGGGGTTCCTCTGCCAGCTTGAGGAAGTTATGGACTGAGTTCCACCGTCTGTCGGTAATGGAGGGGCTGCTGTGCCGCACGGCGTTGCCTGAAACCACGGGAGAGAAGCAAATTCAGGCTGTTGTTCCTGCAGCCATGGTGCCGGAGATCCTTCAACAGTTGCATGGGGGGCCGGCTGCTGCACACTTTTCCGCTGAACGTGTGTGGGAGAAAGCCAAGCAATCTTGCTACTGGCCCTTCATGTTGAGGGACATAAGACGGTGGTGTGAGCAATGCAGGGCCTGTCAGACTCGCAGGAGCCCAGTCCCAGGACCGAGGGCTCCTATGGGAGGGTCCCAAGTTGACCGTCCTCTGCAGAGGGTGGCCGCAGACATTCTGGAGCTGCCCATGACATCTCGGGGGAACAGGTACATCTTAGTGGTCGAGGACTACTTTACAAAGTTTGTTGCCCTGTATGCCTTACCGAATCAGACAGCACACTCAGTCGCGCGCTGCCTTTTTGAGGATTATGTGTTGGTGCATGGTGTTCCAGAAATCCTGCATACCGACCAGGGCCGGCAGTTCGAAGCAGAGGTGATTCAGAGCCTCTGTCAATGGCTGGGGATTAAGAAAACACGCACCACTGCCTATAATCCCAAATCTGATGGCATGGTGGAGCGTCACAACCGGACTCTGATCGATCAGCTGGCGAAGATGTTGCTTTCGCATGGAGGTGAATGGGACACTTATGTGAAGCAAGTCGCCTTTGCATACAACTCCTCTAAACATGCCAGCACCCGGTTCACCCCCTTCTACCTAATGCATGGACGTGAGGCCCGGGTTCCTGCTGACGTGCTGGTGCCTGCTGGTGATCTGGACTCCCGGGGCACTGGGTCCCAGATGGATTATGCATCCACCATTGCAGAGCGGCTGGAGTCAGCCTTCGGCGCAGCCAGGCTTAACTCTGCGGAGGCCCGCGAGAGACAGAAACTGTACCATGACCAGAGTAGCTGCCACCGTCCCTTTAGTGTAGGTGGGCTGGTGTGGCTGAATAACCCCACGGAAAGGCGTATGAAGCTGGCACCGCACTGGAAGGGCCCATATCGGGTCGTGCAAGTGCTGGTTTCTGGTGGGGAGGCTGCACTAACATATCGCATTATCAGCGCTCTCGACCCGATGGAGCGGGCTCAAGTGGTTCATCATGACAGACTGAAACCGTACACTCTGCCATTGCCGGCACAGACTGTTCCTGCCACTCCTGTTGCCGTTGGTTCTCCTCCTGTGGTCGAGTCTTCGCTCCCACAGAGCAGGGATCAGCCTCGGGCTGGTGAGTTGGACAATGGACTGTGTGGGAACTTACCGGAGCTCAGGTCCGGACAGTCTCGCGGCGGGCGAGTGGTGCGGCCTCCGTCCCATTTGCAGGACTTTGTCATGTTTTGAAGTTATGGTGTTCTGGATTTGTTAATGCAGCGGAAGCTTGCTTGATAAAAAAAAAAAGATTTGAATTGATGGAAAGGTGAAATGTACGGTGAAAACAAATGAGTTCATTGTATTGTTTTTGTTAATTTTGTTTCAGGTTGAGTTTATGTGTTTAGCCTCAAGGTGTTGCACAAATGTTTGGCAGCATTGGTTGTATGTTTGGGTCACTGGTTACAGGGTGACTGTATAGTTTGCGCTTAACAACTGCTTAGAGGATTTGGAATTCAGGTGTTTGATGTATGTTCTGATTATTTGTGTTGCCTATATTGTTGTTCTGTTGGAGTTACAGCAGATGGGGATTTGGGGGGATATTCTCCCTATGTTTTTTTGTTTTGTTTTGTTCAGGTGAAACGTGGACGTTTCTTATTGAGGAGGGGACGTGTGTAACAGACTGTTCGGCGTTTAGTCTGGAAAAGGAGGTCTGTCCCTCGTGAGTTGCTGTAAGGGGGGAAGTTGACAGTTGATGTGTTGTGTGTGGGGGAGGGGTGATTAAAGTGAAGCCGAGTGGGCTGCTGAACGCACTACCTCGTCTCTGGTCCCGGTCTTTGAATTATAGAATAATTAGTATAGTTGAACCCAGAACGCTCGGCTACACAATCATCATCACGTTTTATGAAATGAATTACAATCTTCATAAATCCAGGCTCAGTTTGCCACGTAACGTTTAGCCTAAATAATCAGACAGCTAGCTAGCTTGCAGACAAGCAGCCCGTTATCACATAGTCTACACATTTTTTGGTAGGCAAACTAAGCTACATGTCTGCTGATAGTTTCTAACATTTCGTTTTAACAAGAAGAATAAATGATGGAAGTAATGCATCACATGAATTATTTCATTCAAAATGGTTCATGCCTAAATCTTATCACTATTTTGGGTATTGTTTGTTATTGTTAAGTGAAGCCGAAATGCCCAGTGAAAAGAGGAGG